>NC_134837.1:3016212-3160612 GCF_004210375.1 Tachypleus tridentatus | reverse complement strand
AAGATTACCGAGAGTTATAAATTTTTTTATTAGTAGTAATTTTCAGTTCTGACAGAAAGTGTTCATACCCTTGCTTCCAGAGTAGTTTCATACTCATAACTTAAAAGTATCAGGATTAGGATAATGAAAGTATCAATATATTATAAATATTATGCTAACACACACCTACATAAATTTTTATGTAAATTAAACAACAAATAAACTGTTTATAAACAAATAACCAAAATAGGAGGAGCAGAAAGTGTTCATTACAGTTCAGAGCGTGTGAAAAAACTGACATTCCCATAAAATGTTGTTTAGTTTGGTGAATAAACTACATTATACTATACCAGAACTAGACACTGGGTTCATAATTATTGGAATTTAGCCAGCAAAATATTTACTTCCTGCAATTTAGCGTCGTCTCCGTCAATATCTGCTTGATCATGTTGGCGAACCAACTGTCCAGTGATTTAAAAATACCAAATTATTGTAAAATACAAGTCTCGTGTGACTCTTTCCAGTATTGCTACACAACTGTATGTGCGAAATCTATTGTTCAAATCATAATTGCCAAGTTTAAGCTTGCAGGATCAACTGCTAACCTCACTCGTTCAGATGCCCCAAAAATTTGAGAGAGAGACCAAGAGGAAGGTTTTCAGAAGTTAGTAGAAACCTTTTTAACATGTAATGACATACAGAAACTGGTAAGGGAAACTTGGGTTGAAGTAAGCACCGTTACAGTTCTGAACATGTTATACTCTTCTGGGTTCAAAGCATGCCGTCCTTGCAGAACTCCATATTTAAAGCTTGTTCATTTAGAAGCAAGATTGAAGTATGCAAGAAAGCATGTAGATCCTATTGGAAGAGTATTCTTTGGTCAGACAGAGACTATAATCGAGCTTTTGGCCTCAATGATGTTCACAATATTTTCCGTAGAAGGGGAACAAAATTTTCAAAAAACACCATCTCTACAGTTAAACATGGAGGTGGCTCGATCATGCTATGGGCTTCCGTCAGCTCTTCTGGTGCAGGCAGCCTTCACCGCATCAATGGAATCATGGAAAAGAAGAAGTACATTGATATTTTAGGCACTTGTATCAAGAATGATGCTTCGGAACTTGCGGCTTGATGGATTGGATTTTCCAACACAATAACCTAAGCACACATTGAAATATGTGCAATCCTGGTTGCAGAACAACCATATAAGTGTTCTGGAGTGGTCATCGCGGTCACTGATCTCAACCCAATTGAAAATGTTTGGCATGGTTGAAGACCAGGGTTCATCAGTCATCTAGAAAAGTTTGCAAGAGTTGGAGGCCTTCCGTAAAGAAGAATGGCAGAAAATACCAGTCAAGTACTGTCAAGCGATCATGGAGGGCTATGAGGAGAGATTGCACCAAGTAATTCACCTGAAAGACTACATGAGTGACCATTAAAGTAGATGCATGAACACTCTCTACCCCTTCTATGTTTGGTTGTTTGTTTATAAACAGTTTATTTGCTGTTCAAGTTACATATAAATTTATGTAGGTGTGTGTTAGCATAATATTTATAATATACTATACTTTCATTATCCTAATCCTGATACTTTTTAAGTTATGAAGAAAACTACTCACTGACAGTAATGGTACGAACACTTTCTGTTGTAGCTGTAAAACATAAAAAAATGTTTATTAATACAAATTTTAACATCAATAAATCATGAATACATACTTTTTCACACATAATTTAGAACATTTAATCTCATTCCAACATAATATATACTTCTCTATACAGTGCTTCATAGTTCTTAATATTTAATCTCATTACAACATAATATACACTTCTCTATACAGTGCTTCATAGTTCTTAATATTTAATCTCATTCCAACATAATATACACTTATCTATACAGTGCTTCATAGTTCTTAATATTTAATCTCATTTGCAACATAATATACACTTCTCTATACAGTGCTCATAGTTCTTAATATTTAATCTCATTACAACATAATATACACTTCTCTATACAGTGCTTCATAGTTCTTAATATTTAATCTCATTCCAACATAATATACACTTATCTATACAGTGCTTCATAGTTCTTAATATTTAATCTCATTGCAACATAATATACACTTTATACAGTGCTTCATAGTTCTTAATATTTAATCTCATTACAACATAATATACACTTCTCTATACAGTGCTTCATAGTTCTTAATATTTAATCTCATTACAACATAATATATACTTCTCTATACAGTGCTTCATAGTTCTTAATATTTAATCTCATTACAACATAATATACTTTATACAGTGCTTCATAGTTCTTAATATTTAATCTCATTACAACATAATATATACTTCTCTGTACAGTGCTTCATAATTCTTGATATTTAATCTCATTACAACATAATGTATACTTCTCTATACAGTGCTTCATAGTTCTTAATATTTAATCTCATTACAACATAATATACACTTATCTATACAGTGCTTCATAGTTCTTAATATTTAATCTCATTACAACATAATATACACTTCTCTATACAGTGCTTCATAGTTCTTAATATTTAATCTCATTCCAACATAATATACACTTATCTATACAGTGCTTCATAGTTCTTAATATTTAATCTCATTGCAACATAATATACACTTCTCTATACAGTGCTTCATAGTTCTTAATATTTAATCTCATTACAACATAATATACACTTCTCTATACAGTGCTTCATAGTTCTTAATATTTAATCTCATTCCAACATAATATACACTTATCTATACAGTGCTTCATAGTTCTTAATATTTAATCTCATTGCAACATAATATACACTTCTCTATACAGTGCTTCATAGTTCTTAATATTTAATCTCATTGCAACATAATATACACTTATCTATACAGTGCTTCATAGTTCTTAATATTTAATCTCATTGCAACATAATATACACTTATCTATACAGTGCTTCATAGTTCTTAATATTTAATCTCATTACAACATAATATAATATATACTTTTCTATATAGTGCTTCTTAATATTTAATCTCATTACAACATAATATATACTTCTCTGTACAGTGCTTCATAGTTCTTAATATTTAATCTCATTACAACATAATATATACTTCTCTATACAGTGCTTCATAGTTCTTAATATTTAATCTCATTACAACATAATATACACTTCTCTATACAGTGCTTCATAGTTCTTAATATTTAATCTCATTACAACATAATATATACTTCTCTATACAGTGCTTCATAGTTCTTAATATTTAATCTCATTGCAACATAATATACACTTCTCTATACAGTGCTTCATAGTTCTTAATATTTAATCTCATTGCAACATAATATATACTTCTCTATACAGTGCTTCATAGTTCTTAATATTTAATCTCATTACAACATAATATACACTTATCTATACAGTGCTTCATAGTTCTTAATATTTAATCTCATTACAACATAATATATACTTCTCTATACAGTGCTTCATAGTTCTTAATATTTAATCTCATTACAACATAATATATACTTCTATATACAGTGCTTCATAGTTCTTAATATTTAATCTCATTACAACATAATATACACTTCTATATACAGTGCTTCATAGTTCTTAATATTTAATCTCATTACAACATAATATATACTTCTCTATACAGTGCTTCATAGTTCTTAATATTTAATCTCATTACAACATAATATACACTTCTCTATACAGTGCTTCATAGTTCTTAATATTTAATCTCATTACAACATAATATACACTTCTATATACAGTGCTTCA
Organism: Tachypleus tridentatus; assembly: GCF_004210375.1. Lineage (NCBI taxonomy): Eukaryota > Metazoa > Arthropoda > Merostomata > Xiphosura > Limulidae > Tachypleus > Tachypleus tridentatus. The sequence goes on along the minus strand of NC_134837.1, from coordinate 3,156,851 downwards.
TAGTTCTTAATATTTAATCTCATTGCAACATAATATATACTTCTCTATACACTGCTTCATAGTTCTTAATATTTAATCTCATTCCAACATAATATATACTTCTCTATACACTGCTTCATAGTTCTTAATATTTAATCTCATTACAACATAATATACACTTCTCTATACAGTGCTTCATAGTTCTTAATATTTAATCTCATTACAACATAATATATACTTCTCTATACAGTGCTTCATAGTTCTTAATATTTAATCTCATTACAACATAATATATACTTCTATATACAGTGCTTCATAGTTCTTAATATTTAATCTCATTACAACATAATATACACTTCTCTATACAGTGCTTCATAGTTCTTAATATTTAATCTCATTACAACATAATATACACTTATCTATACAGTGCTTCATAGTTCTTAATATTTAATCTCATTACAACATAATATATACTTCTCTATACAGTGCTTCATAGTTCTTAATATTTAATCTCATAACAACATAATATATACTTCTCTATACAGTGCTTCATAGTTCTTAATATTTAATCTCATTACAACATAATATACACTTCTCTATACAGTGCTTCATAGTTCTTAAACTACTTTTTCTGTAATAGTGTAATTGATAGTCTAACCTATCAACCATAAAGTCATTCATTCCCACAATAGTTAACTTCAGGTTTTCTAACTTTTTTCTTACCAAACTTCCCTTTCATATGAATTTACTCTGCTTCCATTTCTGGCCACAATTATTTATACATCTATCACTAAGGCATCTGAGAAATCTGTAATAGCCTCAACATCAGTAGATAGCAAACACAACATTCGATAGCCTTGACACTGATGAATAACAAACACAAAATAAATATATTAATAATGTTACTGACACTTAATAGTCTTTTGTATCTGATAAATACATCAACTCATTTTAACCTAAAAATATTGAGTAATATTTCAAACTTTCTGACACCAACATGCATTTTTCTCATGAAGTTCTGCATGTGTAATTTAATGGTCATTAAGCCCAGAAAGACTAATTTCCATGAAAGATTATGAAATAGTTACTATAGGTACAGATTATCTCACAAAAGAAACGTTTGTATCTTGGAATAAAAATGGTGAGGTGACAGAGGCTATATTCCAGAAGAACAAGATAAGGATTGGTTGTGTGTTTACAAACAATGTGATATTAGGATTGCTTGTGTGTTTACAAACTGTGTGATATTAGGATTGTTTGTGTGTTGACAAACTGTGTGATATTCATTACAAAAATTATAACATAATCAGATTTTTTTCACTATCTGTTGATTAGTTTCACTCTTATTCATTGTATTAAAAGATATGAAATCAGTCACTGATCTCTATGATACATCCATGAACAAAACACTGGGAACATAATTAAAAGTAATTTATATGTAATTATGGTAACATGCAGGCACAGCTTGAAAGGTAATACTGCCAGAGCTCTAGTTCATTTAATTTTAATTTGTAAATAATATGTCATTGCCACTCTGATATAGTATGTTTATCTTAGATGCTGCTGGGAGAGAAGCTAACTGGTCTCCTGGAAAGAAAAAGGATTTCTCCTGTGGAGATAGACTGGTATATACTGCTTGCACTGTATTATGCTTTACAAAGATTTGTTGGATTCATAAAATTATAATGGAAAAATGTTATAATAATATAAAGAGAGACAAGCATTTCCAAGGTATACAAAATATGTTTTCCAAATAACTCAAACTTGCTGTTAAACTTGAGTTATGCTCTTTGACAATATCTCGGAAATCTGTCTAAATAAAATCAAAGCCTTGTAACTGGACTGTGATTCCAAAGTGCTTATTTTCTTATATGATTGAAAATGAAATTAAATGGTTTGAATTTCAATTTCTTTAATCCAGAATTTTTGTATGGAAATTTTCTTTGATGAATTACCTTGTATCTAAAGAGTTAAAACAACTCACTCTGCTGCTTTTAAACTATTTTCTAATTGTTTTATAATTCTATATGTACATAGAAAACCCTCTCAATAACATATTGTTTCAATGATATTGAAAATATTAAAATAATTCACTTGCACAGTTGGCCTCATATAGGATTTTATTATAACTATAAAATCAGTGTATAATGTTATTTTAATTTTATCATTTTCAATTTATTTATTTATTTATCCTTTGGACTATTGGATAATTTACAGTAACTGCCAATTTGAATAATAAATTAAGTGTTATTTGAAATTTTAAGGCTAGAGATGAAAACTGTTTCTAATCTCAACTGAATATATTCACAGTGTGCCTGAAATTCAAACTTTATTTCGCAGGCAAAATTGGTTGATACATTCAAATTATGGAACATGACAACAATAACCTAAAATGCAGCACGTATATATATTAACCCCAATGCCCACCAGCAGCTCAGCTATAAGTCTGAGAGTTAACACTGCTAAAAACCAGGTTTTGGTATTTTTAGTAGTCACAGCACAGAAGGCTGGTTTTGTATTTTAAAAAATGAACAATAAACTGTGTATGTAATGTATGGTTTTCCTTTAAACATAATTTAGTTAAGACTTGAGATTGTTTCATTTTAATAAAGAAATTATAAATTTCGTTATTAATTATTGACTTTGGAATTATTGTAAAAAGTGAAAATCATCAAAGATATGTTATTGCATATTTTGCAAATGGTATTCTTTTATGTCCATTGTAATATCCACTTAAGTATTACAATAACAGAACTGGTAAATATAATAATTATTCTGCCACTGTATAATTGACACTGGTGTTGTATGAATGTAAAGTTTTATTAAAAACAAACTCTATGTTTCATCTGTTTGGACATGCAGGTAGAATAAACTTGAGACACATTAATAAGTTTGACAGGCCACTCGTGGCTCCTGTTTGCAGAATTCAAGGCTTGTCTCTGTATTTGTATGATGGAAATTATTATGTTGTTACTTGAAAAGTATTAGATTGAAATGTAATTGATGTGATACGTTTTAAGCCTTTTATGCAAATAATAATGAAAAAATTAAATCAAGCGAATTTTAATAATTAAGTCTCAACTGTGGTATTTCTGTAGTTATTTCTTCATTTATATTCGTACATTATTGAACAGAAAAAACCAAACAATGTACCAACAAGTATGAATTATTGAGTTAATGTTTCTATTAGAAAGGTCAACCAGACCACTTCCACCTCTGCTACCTGGTGTTTGCCAACAGTCAGGAGAGGGTCATTTTTAGTCAAAGTTGTCCATAATATGATCTGTTGTAAAATGGAGACATATGTGCAAGACCATGTGTGTCTCTTTGGGAGGCTCTGAGGCAGCATTAGCAGATGGCCCAGAAACAACTGTCGAGAAGTTATACTCACTGTTTCTGGCTCCTTTTACCAGGTCAGCCTCAGCAGAGGATTGTTTTGATCAGCCACTTCCAGCCCCTTCTATTCAGTTTGTTACTGGAGTTTGTGAGATTTTGAGGATCTCTCACACTGGATATGACTCTACTCCTTCTTTCTTAGCAGAAGGATGACAAGTGACTACTTGCTATATATGCAAAAACGGCTCGTTTGGGTTGAGAAAATATTTTACATAGAAGAGCGAACAACGTTTCGATCTTCTTCAGTCATCGTCAGGTTCACAAAGAAAGAGGTAAAATTCAAAAATCTAACACCGCCCTCTACGTTCCGACACTCAGTTGCACAACCCCTTTTAAACATGTGGTCAGCTTCCGGTCAGTTACCTCTTTCTTTGTGAACCTGACGATGACCGAAGAAGGTCGAAACGTTGTTTGCTCTTCTATGTAAAACATTTTCTCAACCCAAACAAGCTGTTTTTGCATATATAATTCTCTACTTTTTCTTGACATCACTGAAATGACTACTTGGTTTTTCATCCTTCTTCTGGTATTGTTGTTCATGCTGGAAGATTTACCTCACAGTTGTGTGACAGGTCACTCAGTTTATATCACCTCCAACTTTGTCTATTCAACCTGTTGCTTTTAGACCTCTCACAGGTACATAGTTAGTTGAGTTTCATTCCTAGACCATAAGAGAGTTGTTAGTTGAAAGGGAAGTATAGATGGTTGATCCAAGAGTTTGTTTTCTTACATGTTGCTCAGTTTTTTATTGTGATTTTACTGGTACAAAACTCATCACTCTGTGGCTACAGTTTGAGATCCAGTGAGATATATATATAAATCATTGTGGTCCTATAGCCCTAACCACCAAGGTGAGATATAGATAACATAACCCCTTAATTCCAACCCTGAGTTTTCAAACCTTGGCTATCCGGTTGAGGCTGGGTTCTACTGATCATGACTCGTATTCTATTTTATGTTTGATATCAGAACTAAGTTCCAGGTGAAGAGCATACCTGTTCTGGATTTGGTGCAGTTTTCCCACTCTTATACCATCTTTATCTTGGTGCATTCATGTTGTATACAGATGCTTTCTGTATGAATCATGCCAGCCCCTCCAACTTCTCAATGTCTGATTCTAGCTATAGTGTGAGCAGATTATAAGTATGTTTTGGAAGTTTATATTTTCCTAAACTGACAATATATTTCTGATAATACTTACAGAAAAATGTGAAGATGTACTAAGAAGGTCAAAATGTTGTTCATCTGCTTTATCAGTAAAAGTGTTAGTACTTACTTCCACTGACACTTTCCTGCCTTACCTCCCCACTAAAACCTACTTTATGTCTCAAAAAGTTGGTTACATTATTGGAATGAGATGCTTATATTGTACCCAGATAGAGGGTCCATTTAAGTTAGTGGAAAAATCTGCAAATTAGATTTTGCTCAAGCAGTACAAGTGATCACAAGTCTCTTAATTGACAAAAATATATTAAAGTATCCACCAATAAAGACTATATATCATATATATTTAAAGTAAATTTAGAAATTTAAAACAAAAATTAGATTCTTAAAATCAGTTACAACACTACAACATACATCTAGTTCCCTAACTCTAACTAAAATCAGTTACAACACTAGTACATACATGTAGTTCCCTAACTCTAACTAAAATCAGTTACAACACTACAACATACATCTAGTTCCCTAACTCTAACTAAAATCAGTTACAACACTACAACATACATCTAGTTCCCTAAAATCTTGTTTTCTTATATTACTACTACACATGGGACTGTTTTCTTATATTACTACTACATATGGGACTGTTTTCTTATATTACTACTACATATGGGACTGTTTTCTTATATTACTACTACTACATATGGGACTATTTTCTTATATTACTACTACACATGGGACTGTTTTCTTATATTACTACTACATATGGGACTGTTTTCTTATATTACTACTACATATGGGACTGTTTTCTTATATTACTACTACTACATATGGGACTATTTTCTTATATTACTACTACACATGGGACTGTTTTCTTATATTACTACTACACATGAGGGTCTGTTTTCTTATATTACTACTACACATGGGACTGTTTTCTTATATTACTACTACACATGGGACTGTTTTCTTATATAACTACTATATCTGGGCCTATTTGCAACCATTGTAGTTCTTATATGAGATGTACTTTTCATTCAGTATCTATTATTCAACCATTATAGTTCTTATATGAGATGTACTTTTCATTCAGTGTCTATTATTCAACCATTGTAGTTCTTATATGAGATGTACTTTTCATTCAGTGTCTATTATTCAACCATTATAGTTCTTATATGAGATGTACTTTTCATTCAGTGTCTATTATTCAACCATTATTGTTATTATATGAGATGTACTTTTCATTCAGTATCTATTATTCAACCATTATTGTTCTTATATGAGATGTACTTTTCATTCAGTATCTATTATTCAACCATTATAGTTCTTATATGAGATGTACTTTTCATTCAGTGTCTATTATTCAACCATTGTAGTTCTTATATGAGATGTACTTTTCATTCAGTGTCTATTATTCAACCATTATAGTTCTTATATGAGATGTACTTTTCATTTAGTGTCTATTATTCAACCATTATTGTTATTATATGAGATGTACTTTTCATTCAGTATCTATTATTCAACCATTATTGTTCTTATATGAGATGTACTTTTCATTCAGTATCTATTATTCAACCATTATAGTTCTTATATGAGATGTACTTTTAATTCAGTGTCTATTATTCAACCATTATAGTTCTTATATGAGATGTACTTTTCATTCAGTATCTATTATTCAACCATTATAGTTCTTATATGAGATGTACTTTTCATTCAGTGTCTATTATTCAACCATTATTGTTCTTATATGAGATGTACTTTTCATTCAGTATCTATTATTCAACCATTATAGTTCTTATATGAGATGTACTTTTCATTCAGTATCTATTATTCAACCATTATAGTTCTTATATGAGATGTACTTTTAATTCAGTGTCTATTATTCAACCATTATAGTTCTTATATGAGATGTACTTTTCATTCAGTGTCTATTATTCAACCATTGTAGTTATTATATAAGATGTACTTTTCATTCATTATTCTTCCTTCAATGTTAAAATGCGACTGAATTTAGTTAATTTGTACATTTATTTAGTTTGCTTTAAACCTGGAACTTGACTTCTTCACTCCTGAAGAGTTTTTTCTTGGTCAGAAGAAAGTCCCTTTCAAAAAACCATCATTTGATCCAGTAAGTACATCTTTATTAAGAATTTCTTGTTGTGTATATAGAAATGTAAATTACATTGTAAACAATCAGTCATAATGTGTCATGGGAGTTTGTTTTTTTCCTTATTCAAACAGCAGTGAGATCTGAGTAAATTACATATAAATTACTGAATATACTGATGAATGTCTTATCAAAAATATGTTTAAAAGGTTTTTAGATGAATAATAAAGGCAGAGTAACTAGGTGTAATAAATGAATAGAAAAGTAAAACTACTTATGGTATCCTGGGTAACTGATGTTAAAGCTTTAATAGTGCATGGAAAAGTAAAAGTACTTCTGGAATTATAGATAAATGATTCAAATTAATTGACCACAGTAATATTGGAACAAACTTCTAAAGAATTAAATTTTAAAAGCTGTGATCAGAAACTAGTAGTGTGAAAATTATTATTATTATTTTTACTATAAGTTTCATTCCTTTTATTTAATTATTTCATTTCAATTCTGTCAGTTGAACATACCAGAAATTCCACTGCTGGAGATGTATAAACCACCAGTTTCTAAACGAGGAACAGAAACATTACTCAAGTCATCAGAACAAGAGGTCAGAATGCACTAGCATATATTAGATGTTTATTTTATTGTACTTGTTGGGAAAGAAAAGGTTGGAACATTCTTTTTTTACACTTAAATATATTTTTCTTTGTGACTAACATGGATACTGGGTGTTTTGCCATTTTGAATGGGAACATGACACTTGTTTTTCATGCTGTTTGAAAATTTTGATATAATCTCAGTCAAACCTGTGTTTGTCGATTTATAGCTGGCCTGGTAAACCCTGGTTTTAAGCAGAAGGCCTCACTGTCACTAGATAAAGCAGGTTCAGTGTGGTTGACATATTGTAATTACTTAGAATGAGTAATGTAAACTTCTCGGTTTACACTGTAATGAATTAACTCTCACCAGGAACAAAAACAACAGCTTACTGGTCACTCACATCTGAATTGTGAGTAGTGTTAATTAATAAAAAAATACAAATAATTGATGATAAAATCAATCATTAATAATATGTTATTAGTCCTGACCTTAATTTTGATTTATAAATAACTTACATAAAGCTGGTGAAGTTTACACTTCATAAACTTATTCCAGTTAACATTATAACACTTGCTCTTCATGCAGTTTAATAATATACATACAACATCTCAAGCACTACTGTGTCAAAGACAAAAACATACTAAATACTCCATAAATGTCAAATTTTATGTTATTTCTTCACTTTCATTTTTCTCCACTATACACAACAAATTCAGATGCCAAATTTTTTTCTGTATGTTTGAATGGAAGGTCCTTCATGATAGAAAACAAAGGTGAAATGGGAAAATTGTGACCCTGTTGTACATCTACATGTGCACAGGATAATATTTCTCAAAGTTTGTGGTTGCACATTGTGTAATAAGAAAGTTTTTCCAGTATCATACATATGAGTTTCATTATTTTCTGATTGCATTATATTTACCCTTACTATCTCACTGCAAACTAAATAAGAACTGTTTTATCCTATTCCGTACCTATAAGTATACTATGTTAGTGAATAATCATTTTTGCAAGAAAAACAGTAGAATTTCTACTGTATTTTCACCTCAGCAGAAAATTCAGAAAATAAGAGAATTGCAAATGAATCACATTAACTTTCCATCAGAGCAAACTGCTGACTTAGAGCCAAACCAGAAATCAATCTGGTAATAAGTATAGGTAATTAAATGTTATATCCTGTTGGATTGTAATGTATAATAAATATATGAATATTTTTATCAAAGTGGCAGAAAATATCCTTTGCTGGAAGGCAATAAGAAACCTTATAGCATATATTTGAAATGTTATACTGTATTACAAACTTAAGAGGACAACTTCTGGCTTGGATTGAGATTGATAATACCTATACCTTTTACTTAATTATTCTGTATCAGATATAGTCATGTTTTCTCTTAGTGGGCAAATGATATGTTAACTTTGTGCTAGCACAGAAACAGAACCTACAAGAATTTTCTGAGTTTTTGTCTTTATTTGTCTTTTCTTTTTCTAGAATTCTTTAGAATTATAACTTGAAAATTTTGTTATCAATAAACTTGAGGTTTGTAATTCTTTTCTTGAGAAGTTATCTTAGGATTTTAGTGTTTAAGTCCCTGAAATTTCTATTTTAATGTTAGACAAATTTTTAATGTTAGTTAAAGAATATTTATCCACATTTTTATGTTGAACTTAGATCTTTTCAAAGTTATTTTTCTTGTTTTTTGGTCTAGTTCATAGGAGGGGGACAGTTTTTGTTGCTTCTGTCATTGAGAGTATTAATAACTTTCCTTCTTTAGGTGATTTTAATTTTTTTTTCATGTGTGTATGTAGGAGCTGAGCTTTCTTTGTGTAGCATCCTTCAGTGACAGTTAGGCCACCAGAGTTTACAGCATGCCTTAACTTTGTTGTTCTTGCTTTCAATCATATATTTTTCAAGACGTTAAACTGGTTTCACTATTTTCTTATTTTCTGCTGGATAAATCCTAGTTTACTCATTTTCCTTGCTACACAGACATAAACTTATCTATATGTCTCTCTGCCCTGGATTGTAAGTCTTTTTCTTTTTTTTCTGTATCATAACCCATACTTCTACTGATGTCACTTTGTATTTAGAATAGCATGATTCTGCTTTTCTATCAACACTTTTATTGCTGCTGGTGCTCCAAGCTGTTCTTGGGTATAGCAGTAGCTACTTCCTCATCATTATACACATCCACTACAGTTAACTTGTGTTTATTGCTGCTGGTGCTCCTTGCTGTTCTTGGGTATATTTTATTATAGCTACTTCCTCATCATTATACACATCCACTACAGTTAACTTGTGTTTCTGTTACTTTCATTGTCTATAGTCACAAACTTATGACTTTTTTAGTCACAAGGTTAGATTTTCAGTTTAGATTCACTAATTCTTTGGCTGGTGAGACATATTTTGGCTTATCCCTTTGTACTACCTTCATTCTTGGATTCATTTTCACCCTTGGATCTCTGTGGTAATTTAAGCAATATTCCAGATTCAACCAGTAAAGATGATTCTTTATAACTACCCTCTGGTGGTAGTTCTTGAAGATGACCCTTCTTACACTATTAATAGATTTTTTTTTTGGTATGTAGTCTTAGAGCCAGCAATTCTAGTGTCCACATTTCTGCATCTTTCTTTTGTTATGAAGTAAACCCACAGTTCACATACATACTGTTCTGCTCACTTGCTGGCAGCATTGCACTTCTTTTCTTGTTCCTTTGACTTCATCCGATCTGTATCTTTTTCTTCTCACAGTACAGATATGTTATTCTATGAAAAATACCAAAACTATAATTCAAATAATGTTAAACTGATTTTGACCTCCAGTGTAACTGATCATTCAAACTGATTGGTTGACAGTTTCAGGTATGAAACTATCTATCTAGGTAAGAGACAGGTAGTTCTGCATCTTAATATGATGATTGGTTATGAGTATGTGTGATGATAAGATGTGTCAAACACATGAAAGTAATTGTTATTTCACACCAAAAAATATTGTATGCAAAATTATACAGGAATAAATTAGAAATGGATAAGTTAGACTTAGCACAAATCCATGAGCAGTTACAGTAATAAAAGAAATGAATAACACCTTGATATTTATTCTGGTTTTAACATATTCAATTTAAAATTATTGAAATGCAGGGGTTTATGATCTAATTTCTTCTAGGGTCTTAATTTTCTAGAGATAAACATAATGTGCAGTGTATGTTAACAACATTCTAATATTTATGTGATGCTTTTATTAAAGTGTTTTATTGTTAAAATAATTGTTTTCCTTCTAGGTTATAGTTTGTGTTGGATTCCCAGCATGTAAGTCTCTCTATTGAGATATCCTATTAGAATATACTAAAGTATACTGACCAGTTGACACATACAATTAGAACATACTAAAGTATACTGACCAGTTGACACATACAATTAAAACATGCTAAAGTATACTGACCAGTTGACATGTACAGTCAGAACATACTAAAGTATACTGACCAGTTGACACACAATTAGAACATACTAAAGTATACTGACCAGTTAACACATACAATTAGAACATGCTAAAGTATACTGACCAGTTGACATGTACAGTCAGAACATACTAAAGTATACTGACCAGTTGACACACAATTAGAACATACTAAAGTATACTGACCAGTTAACACAAACAATTAGAACATACTAAAGTATACTGGCCAGTTGACACATACAATTAGAACATACTAAAGAATACTGACCAGTTGACACATGCAATTAAAACATACTAAAGTATACTGACCAGTTGACACATACAATTAGAACATACCAAAGTATACTGACCAGTTAACACATACAATTAGAACATACTAAAGTATACTGGCCAGTTGACACATACAATTAGAACATACTAAAGTATACTGACCAGTTGACACATGCAATTAGAACATACTAAAGTATACTGACCAGTTGACACATACAATTAGAACATACCAAAGTATACTGACCAGTTGACACATACAATTAGAACATACTAAAGTATACTGGCCAGTTGACACATACAATTAGAACATACTAAAGTATACTGGCCAGTTGACACATACAATTAGAACATACTAAAGTATACTGGCCAGTTGACACATACAATTAGAACATACTAAAGTATACTGACCAGTTGACACATGCAATTAGAACATACTAAAGTATACTGGCCAGTTGACACATACAATTAGAACATACTAAAGTATACTGGCCAGTTGACACATTTTCTCATTGAAAGCATCTAAGCAGTAGTGGAAATAGACTACAGGAAGTATCATTCTAGTTATTAAGATTCAACACCATTCTAATGGTGCTTTTTAAACAGATTTTACCTAGAACAGACAACAGACTATATTGAAACACTAAGAGTTAGAATACAAAGACAACATATAAATTTACCTACGTTATGAGTCCTCACCAACAACAGTTAGAGTATGTACAATTATACAAGGACTACATATTAATTTAGCTACGTTACGAGTCCTCACGAACAACAGTTAGAGTATGTACAATTATACAAGGACTACATATTAATTTAGCTACGTTATGAGTCTTCACCAACAACAGTTAGAGTATGTACAATTGTACAAAGACTACATATTAATTTAGCTATGTTATGAGTCTTCACCAACAACAGTTAGAGTATGTACAATTATACAAAGTCTACATATTAATTTAGCTGCGTTATGAGTCTTCACCAACAACAGTTAGAGTATGTACGATTATACAAAGTCTACATATTAATTTAGCTGCGTTATGAGTCTTCACCAACAACAGTTAGAGTATGTACAATTATACAAAGACTACATATTAATTTAGCTACGTTATGAGTCTTCACCAACAACAGTTAGATTATGTACAATTATACAAAGACTACATATTAATTTAGCTACGTTATGAGTCTTCACTAACAACAGTTAGAGTATCTACGATTATACAAAGTCTACAAATTTATTAAATAGGAAGCTAACTTACGAGGCAAGTATACAATGAAGTGGAAAACTGAAATCGTGTAATGGTTGTTGTTTTTATATGTGGTAGTAACATGATTGATTGATACTTATAACTAAGTAAAAGGCTAGAAGTAAGATCTATCTTAATGTGTAATTATTACTCTGGATTCTACTGAAGTTATACAGTTAGTAGCACTTTTCAAGTGATAATCTTTGGTCATATTTAATTTAAATAATTTTTCATTAAATCAGTTAAAAGTAATTTTCCTTATATTAGACTTTCCTTTTATTTATCTCAAAAGACTTCAATTAATAAAGCATATATGTCTAAAATATTTGTGAAAAATATTTCTAATGATTTTGCCTTTACAATATAAATACAACCAAATCAAATGACAAACTGGATTTCATTTACACAGCAGGAAAGAGTCATTTTGTAGAGAACTACCTGAAGAAAGCTGGGTATTCTCACATTAATAGGGTATGTACTTTCACTTACTAACCATTTGCTTTGGATACTAAATATACTGTTGCCTACCCAGGTGTTGTTTCTCTTGTTTTATTAGGGTCTGGCATGGCCTGGTGGTTAAAGCACTTGACATGTAATTTGTGGGTTGTATGTTGGTTGAGTCTCCATCATGAACATGCCGTGGAAGCAATAAAATGTGACAGTCATTTCCACTGTTCATTGATATTAGAGTTGGTGGTGTTGTCTTCCTTCTATCATTACTAAACAAGGGGCAGTTAATGGAGATAGTCATCGATTAGCTTTGCACAAAATTCAAAATAAAGTTAACCTTTAGTTTTCCAGACATATGTATATTCTAATCATAACATTTAGCCTGGTTTGTTCACCAGAATGTAGGATATTTACAACTACAGACCAATTATCAACACTTAAAAGTTCTTAAAAACATGCTGGGGGAAAAATATTAGCTCATATTCTTGTCTCATGTTTATTGAACAGTGTATAGTGCTATTTCAGAAATTTTCTCATGTTTATTGAACAGTGTATAGTGCTATTTCAGAAATTTTCTCATGTTTATTGAACAGTGTATAGTGCTATTTCAGAAATTTTCTCATGTTTATTGAACAGTGTATAGTGCTACTTCAGAAATTTTCTCATGGTTATTTAACAGTGTATAGTGCTATTTCAGAAATTTTCTCATGTTTATTGAACAGTGTATAGTGCTACATCAGAAATTTTCTCATGTTTATTGAACAGTGTATAGTGCTACATCAGAAATTTTCTCATGTTTATTGAACAGTGTATAGTGCTACATCAGAAATTTTCTCATGTTTATTGAACAGTGTATAGTGCTACATCAGAAATGTTCTCATGTTCATTGAACAGTGTATAGTGCTACATCAGAAATTTTCTCATGTTCATTGAACAGTGTATAGTGCTACATCAGAAATTTTCTCATGTTTATTGAACAGTGTATAGTGCTATTTCAGAAATTTTCTCATGTTTATTGAACAGTGTATAGTGCTATTTCAGAAATTTTCTCATGTTTATTGAACAGTGTATAGTGCTATTTCAGAAATTTTCTCATGTTTATTGAACAGTGTATAGTGCTATTTCAGAAATTTTCTCATGTTTATTGAACAGTGTATAGTGTTACTTCAGAAATTTTCTCATGTTTATTGAACAGTGTATAGTGTTACTTCAGAAATTTTCTCATGTTTATTGAACAGTGTATAGTGCTACATCAGAAATTTTCTCATGTTTATTGAACAGTGTATAGTGCTACATCAGAAATTTTCTCATGTTTATTAAACAGTGTATAGTGCTACATCAGAAATTTTCTCATGTTTATTGAACAGTGTATAGTGCTACATCAGAAATTTTCTCATGTTTATTGAACAGTGTATAGTGCTACAACAGAAATTTTCTCATGTTTTTTGAACAGTGTATAATGCTACATCAGAAATTTTCTCATGTTTATTGAACAGTGTATAGTGCTACATCACAAATTTTCTCATATTTATTGAACACTGTATAGTGTTATTTCAGAAATTTTCTCATGTTTATTGAACAGTGTATAGTGCTACATCAGAAATTTTCTCATGTTTATTGAACAGTGTATTGTGTTACATCAGAAATTTTCTCATGTTTATTGAACAGTGTATAATGCTACATCAGAAATTTTCTCTTGTTTATTGAACAGTGTATAGTGCTACTTCAGAAATTTTCTCATGTTTATTGAACAGTGTATTGTGTTACATCAGAAATTTTCTCATGTTTATTGAACAGTGTATAATGCTACATCAGAAATTTTCTCTTGTTTATTGAACAGTGTATAGTGCTATTTCAGAAATTTTCTCATGTTTATTGAACACTGTATAGTGCTACTTCAGAAACTTTCTCATGTTTATTGAACAGTGTATAGTGCTACATCAGAAATTTTCTCATGTTTATTGAACAGTGTATAGTGCTACATCAGAAATGTTTCATGTTTATTGAACAGTGTATAGTGCTACATCAGAAATTTTCTCATGGTTATTGAACAGTGTATAGTGCTACATCAGAAATTTTCTCATGTTTATTGAACAGTGTATAGTGCTACATCAGAAATTTTCTCATGTTTATTAAACAGTGTATTGTGCTACATCAGAATTTTCTCATGTTTATTGAACAGTGTATAGTGCTACATCAGAAATTTTCTCATGTTTATTGAACAGTGTATAGTGCTACATCAGAAATTTTCTCATGTTTATTAAACAGTGTATTGTGCTACATCAGAAATTTTCTCATGTTTATTGAACAGTGTATAGTGCTACATCAGAAATTTTCTCATGCTTTCTCTTCTGTCTCTAGGCCAGGTGTGGCCTATAGGTTAGGGTGTTAAACTGTGAATCTGAAAGCTCATTGTTTTTATCCCATTTCTACACACTTTATGTGCATTAAGAGATACAAGAGGACACTACAGTCCTACATTTTAATTAAAGTAGCCAATAGTTAGTGGTATGCACTGTTGACAAGTTGCCTTTCCTTCTGTAACCTTCCAGTTTATAACTACCTGTTTTTCCTCTAATCTTCCAGTTCATAACTAGCTGCCTCCCCTTTAACCTGTCAGTTAATAACTACCTGTCTTTCCTTTAACCTTCCAGTTCATAACTAGCTGCCTTTCCTCTAACCTTCCAGTTCATAACTGGCTGTCTTCACTCTAACCTTCCAGTTCATAACTAGCTGTCTTTACACTAGCCTTCCAGATCATAACTCGCTGTCTTCACTCTAACCTTCCAGTTCATAACTAGCTGCCTTTCCTGTAACCTTCCAGTTCATAACTAGCTGCCTTTCCTGTAACCTTCCAGTTCATAACTAGCTGTCTTTCCTGTAACCTTCCAGTTCATAACTAGCTGTCTTTACACTAGTCTTCCAGATCATAACTAGCTGTCTTCACTCTAACCTTCCAGTTCATAACAAGCTGCCTTTCCTCTAACCTTCCAGTTCATAACTAGCTGCCTTTCCTCTAACCTGTCAGTTCATAACTAGCTGTCTTCACTCTAACCTTCCAGTTCATAACTAGCTGTCTTCACTCTAACCTTCCAGTTCATAACTAGCTGTCTTCACTCTAACCTTCCAGTTCATAACTAGCTGTCTTTACACTAGCCTTCCAGTTCATAACTAGCTGTCTTCACTCTAACCTTCCAGTTCATAACTAGCTGTCTTCACTCTAACCTTCCAGTTCATAACTAGCTGTCTTCACTCTAACCTTCCAGTTCATAACTAGCTGCCTTTCCTGTAACGTTCTAGTTCATAACTAGCTGTCTTTACACTAGCCTTCCAGTTCATAACTAGCTGTCTTCACTATAACCTTCCAGTTCATAACTAGCTGCCCTTCCTCTAACCTGTCAGTTCATAACTAGCTGTCTTTCCTCTAACCTGTCAGTTCATAACTAGCTGTCTTCACTCTAACCTTCCAGTTCATAACTAGCTGTCTTCACTCTAACCTTCCAGTTCATAACTAGCTATCTTTCCTCTAGCCTGTCAGTTCATAACTAGCTGCTTTCACTCTTACCTGTCAGTTCATAACAAGGGATAATCAACAGAGAGCCCTTGTGAATGTTTCAAATCAGCATGCTTCTTTAACAAACATGTGTTTAGTTTCACATTTTGAACTTGACTTAAGAATAAGTAATATACTCATAAATCTTTTAGCTCAGGTTAAAGATACTTAATACACTCAGAAAGTTTCAGCTTCTTGAATAATCCTACTTCATATATTTGTTATCTGCAGGTACATCTCTAACAACCGTATTGTGTTTACCCTAAACATGTCTTCTTTTTATTTTCTTACTGATGCGAAAAAATTATTTTGTTGTATAATATTAATTTTTTATTAAAACTTACCATTCAGATGATATGTATCCAGATATAATCTTATCTAATGGATTATTTTAGTCATGTAATTCCCACCTTTTTCAAAATAACAGGATACCTTAGGATCCTGGCAAAAGTGTGTAGCAGCTTGTGAGTCAGAACTGAGTCAGGGAAAACGTGTGGTCATTGATAACACTAACCCTGATGTCGAGAGTAGGAAAAGGTGAGCTAAAGATAAAACTTAAACACTTAGCTATCACTAGTACTTATCACATTGTCACTTTTATCTGTTTGTATGCAATATTAACATTGAATCTGATAAAAAACAACATGGAAAACATAGTAGGTTTATAGTTGTTTTGGATGGTGGGGAGAAATATCCATATTTATACATTTTTTCTTTTAAGGTTTATGATTTTACTGAGTTTTGCTACTGCTCCCTCTGTGCTCTCTCTTTAATAAACTTATTAAAGTAATGCAGTTACTACTTTTTTCTGTAATCTTTCTGTAAACAGAAAATAGGATAAAATATTCTACAAGTGTTTAATAAGTGTACAACATCTGTAACACTTCTGTATTGTAATAAGTGTACAACATCTGTAACACTTCTGTATTGTAATAAGTGTACAACATCTGTAACACTTCTGTATTGTTTGTACTTTGATTTTTACAAGTTCTTTTAACCATCTTCTCAGGTACATCGACTGTGCCAAGAAAACTGGAGCTCAATGTAGGTGTTTTCTTTTCACTTGTACTCTAGAACAAGTGAAACACAATAACAAGGTAAGCAACCATGACAGTGTAAACAAATCAACTGTTTAACAAATACAATAAAAAGGTGAGGAACTGTAACAGTGTAAACAGGTTGACTGTTTAACAAACATAATAAGCTGAGCAACTGTAACAGTGTAAATATACCAAGTGTTTAAAGTGTCTATCAATTTGCAGTATCCAATATTTCACTTGGTATGTATTTATTATGCTATTAGTATCACCAGACAAACAAATAATGAGTAAAGATTAAAACAACAAATTTATCTTAGACGTACTGTTTATATCCTAGATTTCTGAAAACAATTTTCTAAACAGATGTTTTGATCTTCTTGAAACAAAAACTTACCACAAAGTTCTAATGCATTAATAAAATGCCCTAAAAACAAACATTTTAAATGTTTCAAATCATCAAAGTAATGTTCTTACTGCTTATGTTTAAATTTGTATACCTTTTATAGCTCATATTAAGTCTGTGGACATATAATGCTAAAAATTAAATATTAATACCTAAAGTGTATTGTGTATTACCATTGTGTATCTTTGTGCTTAACAATGAACAAATGGTTCTAATGTTGTATTAAGTTTCACAACTCTGTTTTCTATGTATATAACAACTTATTTTTAAACTAACATGTTTATTCATAACTTAAACTTCTAAGGTATGCAAATTTATACCATACATATAAAACTTCTAGAATAATTAATTGTCAGCATTCTATGGATTTATTCCCTGTTCAAGTGTTTTGTAATTTCATTTAAAACATATTTGGAAATCATTGTGTAGCTTCACATTAACAAACCTTGTCATTATTTGAAAAGTGGGATTGCAGACATCATAGATAGATGTTCCATGATGTACTCATGGAAACATTTCTCACATTATCACATATTTTAAAATAATATCTTTGGTTTTTAAGCTACTTTAATAACAGATTTCTTTCTTCCTTTAATAATCTAGTTTCGGGAGTTGACTGGAAAGGATCAAGCTCACGTAGGAGTCAATGACATGGTACTGAACTCATACAAGTAGGTTCATCTGAGTGTTTCATTATTCACAATAAATGGTATTGAACTCATACAAGTAGGTTCATCTGAATGTTTCATTATTCACAATGACATGGTACTGAACTCATACAAGTAGGTTCATCTGAATATTTCATTATTCACAATAACATGGTATTGAACTCATACAAGTAGGTTCATCTGAATGTTTCATTATTCACAATGACATGGTACTGAACTCATACAAGTAGGTTCATCTGAATGTTTCATTATTCACAATGACATAGCACTGAACTCATACAAGTAGGTTCATCTGAGTGTTTCATTATTCACAATGACATGGTACTGAACTCATACAAGTAGGTTCATCTGGATGTTTCATTATTCACAATAACATGGTATTGAACTCCTACAAGTAGGTTCACCTGAATGTTTCATTATTCACAATGACATGGTACTGAACTCATACAAGTAGGTTCATCTGAATGTTTCATTATTCACAATGACATAGCACTGAACTCATACAAGTAGGTTCATCTGAGTGTTTCATTATTCACAATGACATGGTACTGAACTCATACAAGTAGGTTCATCTGAATGTTTCATTATTCACAATGACATAGCACTGAACTCATACAAGTAGGTTCATCTGAATGTTTCATTATTCACAATAACATGGTACTGAACTCATACAAGTAGGTTCACCTGAATGTTTCATTATTCACAATAATTGGTACTGAACTCATACAAGTAGGTTCATCTAAATGTTTCATTATTCACAATGACATAGTACTGAACTCATACAAGTAGGTTCATCTGAATGTTTCATTATTCACAATGACATGGTACTGAACTCATACAAGTAGGTTCATCTGAATGTTTCATTATTCACAATAAATGGTACTGAACTCATACAAGTAGGTTCATCTGAATGTTTCATTATTCACAATAACATGGTACTGAACTCATACAAGTAGGTTCACCTGAATGTTTCATTATTCACAATAAATGGTACTGAACTCATACAAGTAGGTTCACCTGAATGTTTCATTATTCACAATAAATGGTACTGAACTCATACAAGTAGGTTCACCTGAATGTTTCATTATTCACAATGACATGGTACTGAACTCATACAAGTAGGTTCATCTGAATGTTTCATTATTCACAATAAATGGTACTGAACTCATACAAGTAGGTTCACCTGAATGTTTCATTATTCACAATAAATGGTACTGAACTCATACAAGTAGGTTCATCTGAATGTTTCATTATTCACAATAAATGGTACTGAACTCATACAAGTAGGTTCACCTGAATGTTTCATTATTCACAATAAATGGTACTGAACTCATACAAGTAGGTTCACCTGAATGTTTCATTATTCACAATAAATGGTACTGAACTCATACAAGTAGGTTCATCTGAATGTTTCATTATTCACAATGACATAGTACTGAACTCATACAAGTAGGTTCATCTGAATGTTTCATTATTCACAATGACATGGTACTGAACTCATACAAGTAGGTTCATCTGAATGTTTCATTATTCACAATGACATGGTACTGAACTCATACAAGTAGGTTCATCTGAATGTTTCATTATTCACAATGACATGGTACTGAACTCATACAAGTAGGTTCACCTGAATGTTTCATTATTCACAATAAATGGTACTGAACTCATACAAGTAGGTTCACCTGAATGTTTCATTATTCACAATAAATGGTACTGAACTCATACAAGTAGGTTCACCTGAATGTTTCATTATTCACAATGACATGGTACTGAACTCATACAAGTAGGTTCATCTGAATGTTTCATTATTCACAATAAATGGTACTGAACTCATACAAGTAGGTTCATCTGAGTGTTTCATTATTCACAATGACATGGTACTGAACTCATACAAATAGGTTCATCTGAATGTTTCATTATTCACAATAAATGGTACTGAACTCATACAAGTAGGTTCATCTGAGTGTTTCATTATTCACAATGACATGGTACTGAACTCATACAAATAGGTTCATCTGAATGTTTCATTATTCACAATAAATGGTACTGAACTCATACAAGTAGGTTCATCTGAATGTTTCATTATTCACAATAAATGGTACTGAACTCATACAAGTAGGTTCATCTGAGTGTTTCATTATTCACAATGACATGGTACTGAACTCATACAAGTAGGTTCACCTGAATGTTTCATTATTCACAATAAATGGTACTGAACTCATACAAGTAGGTTCACCTGAATGTTTCATTATTCACAATGACATAGCACTGAACTCATACAAGTAGGTTCATCTGAATGTTTCATTATTCACAATGACATGGCACTGAACTCATACAAGTAGGTTCATCTGAATGTTTCATTATTCACAATAACATGGTATTGAACTCATACAAGTAGGTTCATCTGAATGTTTCATTATTCACAATAAATGGTACTGAACTCATACAAGTAGGTTCATCTGAATGTTTCATTATTCACAATGACATGGTACTGAACTCATACAAGTAGGTTCATCTGAATGTTTCATTATTCACAATGACATAGCACTGAACTCATACAAGTAGGTTCATCTGAATGTTTCATTATTCACAATAACATGGTACTGAACTCATACAAGTAGGTTCACCTGAATGTTTCATTATTCACAATAAATGGTACTGAACTCATACAAGTAGGTTCATCTGAGTGTTTCATTATTCACAATAAATGGTACTGAACTTATACAAGTAGGTTCATCTGAGTGTTTCATTATTCACAATAACATGGTACTGAACTCATACAAGTAGGTTCATCTGAATGTTTCATTATTCACAATGACATGGTACTGAACTCATACAAGTAGGTTCATCTGAATGTTTCATTATTCACAATGACATGGTACTGAACTCATACAAGTAGGTTCATCTGAATGTTTCATTATTCACAATGACATGGTACTGAACTCATACAAGTAGGTTCATCTGAATGTTTCATTATTCACAATGACATGGTACTGAACTCATACAAGTAGGTTCATCTGAATGTTTCATTATTCACAATAAATGGTACTGAACTCATACAAGTAGGTTCATCTGAATGTTTCATTATTCACAATGACATGGTACTGAACTCATACAAGTAGGTTCATCTGAATGTTTCATTATTCACAATGACATGGTATTGAACTCATACAAGTAGGTTCATCTGAATGTTTCATTATTCCAAATGACATGGTTTTGAACTCATACAAGTAGGTTCACCTGAATGTTTCATTATTCACAAGAGGTAACACTGCTTCTTATTAAAGAATAAAAAATATCTTTCATTAGTAACCTGAACTTTGAAAGACTAAAACATCTTCCATTCTTATCCATGGATGATAAGAATCTATATTGAGTAAATATGTAGTCAGTATAGATTCTAATTATCCATGGATAAGGTTTGTTAAGATTGTTATGCAATGTTTATTCCACATCACTTTAGAAAAACTGAGGTATAGATATATATATATATATTTATCAAATGACTTTGAGACTTGTGGAAACCAGATATGATTCATACATATAATTAAATCAAGTCATCTTACCTTTCAGGAACATATTTCCATGTTGAGTTTTCTCTCATGTTGTCAACAACAACATGACTAAAAATTTTAAATGTTTGGAACTTGAGTGCTACATGTATTTTCCACGTCGTGTTCTGTTGTGTCTCATTGTCTGTTATTTTGATATTTGAAACTTGAAAGCTACATATATTATCCCCATGGTGTTCTGTTGTGTCTCATTGTCTGTTATTTTGATGTTTGAAACTTGAGAGGTACATATATTATCCCCATGGTGTTCTGTTGTGTCTCATTGTCTGTTATTTTGATATTTGAAACTTGAGAGCTACATATATTATCCCCATGGTGTTCTGTTGTGTCTCATTGTCTGTTATTTTGATGTTTGAAACTTGAGAGCTACATATATTATCCCCATGGTGTTCTGTTGTGTCTCATTGTCTGTTATTTTGATGTTTGAAACTTGAGAGCTACATATATTATCCCCATGGTGTTCTGTTGTGTCTCATTGTCTGTTATTTTGATGTTTGAAACTTGAGAGCTACATATATTATCCCCATGGTGTTCTGTTGTGTCTCCTTGTCTGTTATTTTGATGTTTGAAACTTGAGAGCTACATATATTATCCCCATGATGTTTTGTTCTGTCTGTGTTTATTGGTGTTTTATGATGTGCTTGTTTTGTGTGTTTCCTCTTTATTAGAGCTGTACGTTTCTGCAGATTTTACTCATTCAGCCTTGGTTATCACATCACTTGGTTATTTGTTAATATTCTAATTTATTTTGTTATTTTACAAATGATTCATCTCCATAACATACACTGCTGACCTTGAATCTCTTTTTTTTTTTTATATCTATTTGGGTATAAGAATTACACTAAGCTACACGGCAAGTCCTTTCATTATGTATTACTTATGGACATGACCCTGTTAGGCAATCCAGAAAATAACAACTTTTTCTCTTTACTTTCTCTATTTTCGTGTCATGGAGTAAGAACATATGGTCTGATTGGCTATCTTACGTGTCATGGAATAAGAACATATGGTCTGATTGGCTATCTTACGTGCCATGGAATAAGAACATATGGTCTGATGGCTATCTTAACCCAACAACAACTTTTTTTCCTTTTTAAGAAGACTGTTCTTTCAGTCTCTCTGAAATTGATGTAAATCACTTGTTTATCTGTTGAATTCTTGGTGTTTGGATGTTTCAGTTCTCCAGTTTGAGTTATGATATTTGGATGTTCCAGTGCTCCAGTTTGAGTTATGATATTTGGATGTTCCAGTGCTCCAGTTCGAGTTATGATATTTGGATGTTCCAGTGCTCCAGTTTGAGTTATGATATTTGGATGTTCCAGTGCTCCAGTTTGGGTTATGATACTTTTCTCCTCCACCTACTTTCCAGTTTCATTTCATCTTTAGTTCAGTCAAGTTTATATACAAGTTTTGGATCTGAAACTACTGGACGTTTTACAGAAACATTCTGTTAGAATATTTTAATGTGTTTTCTGGGTTTTAACTCCTGTTTTGTTCTAGTTTCTGAACAGTCAGGAGATTGTTGGCCAGTGTTATAACTTACCCTCTATAAATTATTACCTGGACTTTCCAGTTGGAGAACATAAGGATTGTACAGAACTTCCTTGGATATCAAAATGGCTGTCTTTACATTCCTGTTCAACCTTCTTCTCAATAATTTTTGTTGTTATTGCCTACGAATTGTTTATTAGACCATAACTTTCTCTTTACATCTGGCATCAGCTTTTTATGTCTTCACATACATAGAGTTTTTCTGGTTTTCTTCACACTATAGGTATCAGTTTTCATGATTATGTCTACACACTCTAGGTATCAGTTTTCATGATTATGTCTTCACACTCTAGGTATCAGTTTTCATGATTATGTCTTCACACTCTAGGTATCAGTTTTCATGATTATGTCTTCACACTATAGGTATCAGTTTTCATGATTATGTCTTCACACTCTGGGTATCAGTTTTCATGACATTGCTCCAGGTACTGATCCACACACAATTCACCTATAACGTATATTCTACCAGCTAGATTGCCCACAAGTCCAGGTCTTAGCTTGTAATTTCTAAATATTTGGTGGGTTAGATAAACACACTTTCTGGTATTAAGATACACCTACCTCTGTTTGCCTATGGTTTGCTCTTTGGTTTAGGGATGATGTCTTCTCTTTACAAGACAGTTTTGTTGCAATCATGTGATGTATTTTGCGAGTGATCTGACATTCAGTATTACTGTACTTCAGACTCATTATATCATAAAACTTCCTCTCTTGAACTACTCTCTAACTTCACTCTTGTCTCAGTTGGGAGTTTAGTTTTGTAGGTTTTCTCCTATTCTGCCTCATCCAGATCTATAGGCTTTTTGCAGAAGCTTCTTTAAAGTTCTAAATCACAAAATTAACATTTAGGACCTTTTGCAGTTCAGCAGATCAGTCATGAGTTCATATCCATGCTACACCACAATAAATCAACACTGGTGAACAAACTCTGTCTTCAAGCCTTTATCTTACTGTGGTGTTTTCATCTTTGGGTCCAGCCACATATACATCTTTGTACCTCTTATTATTTCAGGTGTTATGCACATTCTTTCTACAGATTGTTGTTTTTCCCTACAGTGTATACCCTGCACCCTTCAGTGATTCTGCCAACAGTTTCTACATTCTATGATCCATTCCTTTACAAGTGCAGTAGCCACATTCTATTTCACTAGCATCCTCCTTCCGACACAACTTCACCAGTAGAGTACGATTTCAGTCCTGGGAAAATCTTCTTCCCTAGGCCAAACCTCTTGATTCTCTCTTACTGATCAATCCCTAGGCCAAACCTCTTGATTCTCTCTTACTGATCAATCCCTAGGCCAAACCTCTTGATTCTCTCTTACTGGTCAATCCCTAGGCCAAATCTCTTGATTCTCCCTTACTGGTCAATCCCTAGGCCAAATCTCTTGATTCTCCCTTACTGGTCAATCCCTAGGCCACACCTCTCGATTCTCTCTTACTGGTCAATCCCTAGGCCAAGCCTCTTGATTCTCTCTTACTGGTCAATCCCTAGGCCAAGCCTCTTGATTCTCTCTTACTGGTCAACCCTAGGCCAAACCTCTTGATTCTCTTTTACTGGTCAATCCCTAGGCCAAACCTCTTGATTATCTCTTACTGGTCAATCCCTAGGCCAAACCTCTTGATTCTCTCTTACTGGTCAATCCCTAGGCCAAACCTCTTGATTCTCTCTTACTGGTCAACCCTAGGCCAAACCTCTTGATTCTCTCTTACTGGTCAATCCCAAGGCCAAATCTCTTAATTCTCTCTTACTGGTCAATCCCAAGGCCAAATCTCTTAATTCTCTCTTACTGGTCAATCCCAAGGTCAAATCTCTTGATTATCTTTTACTGGTCAATCCCTGGGCCAAACCTCTTGATTCTCTTTTACTGGTCAATCCCTAGGCCAAACCTCTTGATTCTCTCTTACTGGTCAATACCTTGGCCAAACCTCTTGATTCTCTCTTACTGGTCAATCCCTTGGCCAAACCTCTTGATTCTCTCTTACTGGTCAATCCCTAGGCTAAACCTCTCGATTCTCTCTTTCTGGTCAATCCCTTGGCCAAACCTCTTAATTCTCTCTTACTGGTCAATCCATAGGCCAAATCTCTTGATTCCCTCTTACTGGTCAATCCCTAGGCTACACCTCTCGATTCTCTCTTACTGGTCAATCCCTAGGCCAAGCCTCTTGATTCTCTCTTACTGGTCAATCCCTAGGCCAAGCCTCTTGATTCTCTCTTACTGGTCAATCCTGGGCCAAACCTCTTGATTCTCTTTTTTGCTGGTCAATCCTAGGCCAAACCTCTTGATTCTCTCTTACTGGTCAATACCTTGGCCAAACCTCTTGATTCTCTCTTACTGGTCAATCCTTGGCCAAACCTCTTGATTCTCTCTTTCTGGTCAATCCCTTGGCCAAACCTCTCGATTCTCTCTTTCTGGTCAATCCCTTGGCCAAACCTCTCGATTCTCTCTTGCTGGTCAATCCCAAGGCCAGATCTCTTAATTCTCTCTTGCTGGTCAATCCAAGGCCAAATCTCTTGATTCTCTTTTTTTACTGGTCAATCCTAGGCCAAATCTCTCGATTCTCTTTTGCTGGTCAATCCTAGGCCAAACCTCTTGATTCTCTCTTACTGGTCAATCCCTAGGCCAAACCTCTTGATTCTCTCTTACTGATCAATCCCTAGGCCAAACCTCTTGATTCTCTCTTACTGGTCAATCCCTAGGCCAAACCTCTTGATTCTCTCTTACTGGTCAATCCTAGGCCACATCTCTCGATTCTCTCTTACTGGTCAATCCATAGGCCAAATCTCTTGATTCTCTCTTACTGGTCAATCCTAGGCCACACCACTCGAATCTCTCTTACTGGGTCAATCCCTAGGCCAAGCCTCTTGATTCTCTCTTACTGGTCAATCCCTAGGCCAAGCCTCTTGATTCTCTCTTACTGGTCAACCCTAGGCCAAGCCTCTTGATTCTCTCTTACTGGTCAATCCCTAGGCCAAACCTCTCGATTCTCTCTTACTGGTCAATCCCTAGGCCAAGCCTCTTGATTCTCTCTTACTGGTCAATCCCTAGGCCAAGCCTCTTGATTCTCTCTTACTGGTCAACCCTAGGCCAAACCTCTTGATTCTCTTTTACTGGTCAATCCCTAGGCCAAACCTCTTGATTATCTCTTACTGGTCAATCCCTAGGCCAAACCTCTTGATTCTCTCTTACTGGTCAATCCCTAGGCCAAACCTCTTGATTCTCTCTTACTGGTCAACCCTAGGCCAAACCTCTTGATTCTCTCTTACTGGTCAATCCCAAGGCCAAATCTCTTAATTCTCTCTTACTGGTCAATCCCAAGGCCAAATCTCTTAATTCTCTCTTACTGGTCAATCCCAAGGTCAAATCTCTTGATTATCTTTTACTGGTCAATCCCTGGGCCAAACCTCTTGATTCTCTTTTACTGGTCAATCCCTAGGCCAAACCTCTTGATTCTCTCTTACTGGTCAATACCTTGGCCAAACCTCTTGATTCTCTCTTACTGGTCAATCCCTTGGCCAAACCTCTTGATTCTCTCTTACTGGTCAATCCCTAGGCCAAACCTCTCGATTCTCTCTTTCTGGTCAATCCCTTGGCCAAACCTCTTAATTCTCTCTTACTGGTCAATCCATAGGCCAAATCTCTTGATTCTCTCTTACTGGTCAATCCCTAGGCCACACCTCTCGATTCTCTCTTACTGGTCAATCCCTAGGCCAAGCCTCTTGATTCTCTCTTACTGGTCAATCCCTAGGCCAAGCCTCTTGATTCTCTCTTACTGGTCAATCCCTGGGCCAAACCTCTTGATTCTCTTTTACTGGTCAATCCCTAGGCCAAACCTCTTGATTCTCTCTTACTGGTCAATACCTTGGCCAAACCTCTTGATTCTCTCTTACTGGTCAATCCCTTGGCCAAACCTCTTGATTCTCTCTTTCTGGTCAATCCCTTGGCCAAACCTCTCGATTCTCTCTTTCTGGTCAATCCCTTGGCCAAACCTCTCGATTCTCTCTTACTGGTCAATCCCAAGGCCAAATCTCTTAATTCTCTCTTACTGGTCAATCCCAAGGCCAAATCTCTTGATTCTCTTTTACTGGTCAATCCCTAGGCCAAATCTCTCGATTCTCTTTTACTGGTCAATCCCTAGGCCAAACCTCTTGATTCTCTCTTACTGGTCAATCCCTAGGCCAAACCTCTTGATTCTCTCTTACTGATCAATCCCTAGGCCAAACCTCTTGATTCTCTCTTACTGGTCAATCCCTAGGCCAAACCTCTTGATTCTCTCTTACTGGTCAATCCCTAGGCCACATCTCTCGATTCTCTCTTACTGGTCAATCCATAGGCCAAATCTCTTGATTCTCTCTTACTGGTCAATCCCTAGGCCACACCACTCGAATCTCTCTTACTGGTCAATCCCTAGGCCAAGCCTCTTGATTCTCTCTTACTGGTCAATCCCTAGGCCAAGCCTCTTGATTCTCTCTTACTGGTCAACCCTAGGCCAAGCCTCTTGATTCTCTCTTACTGGTCAATCCCTAGGCGAAACCTCTTGATTATCTCTTACTGGTCAATCCCTAGGCCAAACCTCTTGATTATCTCTTACTGGTCAATCCCTAGGCCAAACCTCTTGATTCTCTCTTACTGGTCAATCCCTAGGCCAAACCTCTTGATTCTCTCTCACTGGTCAACCCTAGGCCAAACCTCTTGATTCTCTCTCACTGGTCAATCCCAAGGCCAAATCTCTTAATTCTCTCTTACTGGTCAATCCCAAGGCCAAACATCTTGATTCTCTCTTACTGGTCAATCCCTAGGCCAAACATCTTGATTCTCTCTTACTGGTCAATCCCTAGGCCACACCTCTTGATTCTTTCTTACTGATCAATCCCTAGGCCAAACCTCTTGATTCTCTCTTACTGGTCAATCCCTAGGCCAAACCTCTTGATTCTCTCTTACTGGTCAATCCCTAGGCCAAACCTCTTGATTATCTCTTACTGGTCAATCCCTAGGCCACACCTCTTGATTCTTTTTTACTGGTCAATCCCTAGGCCAAACCTCTTGATTCTCTCTTACTGGTCAATCCCTAGGCCACACCTCTTGATTCTTTCTTACTGGTCAATCACTAGGCCAAACCTCTTTATTCTCTCTTACTGGTCAATCACTAGGCCAAACCTCTTTATTCTCTCTTACTGGTCAATCACTAGGCCAAACTTCTTGATTCTCTCTTACTGGTCAATCCCTAGGCCAAACCTCTTGATTCTCTCTTACTGGTCAATCCCTAGGCCAAACCTCTTGATTCTCTCTTACTGGTCAATCCCTAGGCCAAACCTCTTGATTCTTTCTTACTGGTCAATCTCAGTATGTCTAGTTCCCTTCACTGCCTTGTAAAGACCAACTTGGCTGTAGTTGGACATGAGCCTTAACAGAGCCACTTCACTTATTTGAACATATCTTTAAAGGCAGCCAGAATCACTATGTATCTTTGTATCAGTGTTGTCTTTGGCAATTATAAGATTTCAACATTAAAGATTTATGAGCAAATGTGTTGCCACTTTCAACAGGAATTTTTTTCTGAAATGTCTGTTTACGTGGAAGTGTCACTGTTTATTCTGTGTTACCTACTTAAGACTTGATCATATGTAGAAGATAATAATATGGTCACTTGAGGCCTGCTGTTCATGTTATGCTATCTCCTTAAGACAAGATAACATGTTGAAGATAATACAGTTACTGGAAGCCTGCTGTTCATGTTATTTAACCTCCTTAAGACTAAATAACATATGGAAAATAATAATATAGTCACTTGAGGGCTACTATTTATGCTACGGTACCTACTTAAAACTAGATAACATGTGGAAGATGATAATAAAAATATGGTCACTTCAGGTCTGCTGTTCGTGTCACAGTACCTACTTAAGACTACATAGCATTTGGAAGATAATAATATAGTCACATGAAGCCTGCTCTGGTACCTACTTAATACTAGATGGGTCATTCCATGTCAAATCATCCAGGGGGCTGCAGGTGATCCCCACAGAATGCCTTGAAAAAATTCACATGTACTCTTCTACACATATAATGAAAAATTGCCAAAGATTAGATCAATATCTTTAATAGTTTCTGATTTACAGCCCTGTAAAATTTAAGTAATTTTTTATTTTTGGCAAATTCATTTTCTGGCAACTTTGCTGCTTAAAGCTACAAGAGTAATGGTGGTAGAAGGCTGAAATTTGCTACACTGACTGAATGAGTCTCACAGAATTCAAAAATGGTCTCAAACCAAGTTTATCTCTCTCAGGATTTTCATAGTGAGGCTGTAAAATCACCTGAAAACCCAAAATCATAAAAAAACATTGGTTTATTTAATAAGCCATAGCTCTAAGACTTAATATATACAAAGCTGAATTTTGTTTTCAAATTTCCTATAACATATCAGTTGATAATTCAGCAATTGTTGTAGTTAAAAGTCTATTAGATCTCCTGTAGAAAAATTTAGTTGCATGCAGCTTTTTATGAATTAGCTATAAATAGCCCTACTTCAGGCCACAGTTTGACCATGTCACCAGTTATTCAGCCTTGTCAGATTTTTACCATATATTCTTACACCTCTGAATATGATGTACAAAAAGTATCCTCTGACCATATGTTGTTTACTTGAAAAAAACACTTCAATTCAGGTGTGTTACTGTGTGCAGATATATCCATACAATTTTGAAATAATTTATGAATACCATTGAAATATTGTAATCAGCCTTTACCATATATTCTTACATCTCTGAACATTATCTTAAAAAAAGTCAAAGTTGTGAAAAATAATAAATTATCAAATTTTAAGTGTGTTTGGTATGTACCATTGGGCAAAGAACCACATTCAGGGCATTCAGTTCTTTCTTGTCAATCAGGAATCAGTCCTGCAGAATTGTGTAAAGTTTGATCCACTTGAGCACTATGAAAAACACAAAACTGTGGCAGGTATCAGGTCACATCATAGCTTTATTCTACCAACAAATTGTACATGAGCAGGTTATCAGATGATGATCTGTACACAGTTGTAACTGTTGGTAGTAACAGTGAAAGTGATGCTACAGCAGCTCAAATAGAGTCTAATGATAACAATGACAATTATCAGCCAGGGAAATATGTGGCATGCTTATACGATCATGGATGGTATGTGGGAAACATAAAAGATAGATCAGATGAACATTCTGTTGTGTTGGTGTCATTTATGAAGAAATCAAGAAACAAACTGTTCTCATGGCCTGCAAAGTCATGTAAATATGAAAGCTGGATACCTTTCAAACATATTCTTTGTCTGATAAGTGCACCTACCGTGCAAGGCAGTAGCACTTGCCACTACATTCTAAGTCAAAGTGATCTCAACATAATCAAACTCGAATTTCAGAAATTTATTCAAGCTGTCTGAACAAAGCAATGTTTATTTGATGTTGTTAAGGCTAATTTATCACCAAAGCAGTTTTTGAAATATTTCATTGTCACAATTATTGCAGTTTGGTGTGACTATATTCTTTCTCAGTTATCCACTGTTTTAGCACTGTGCTGTTTGTGTCTGATTTACCTTTGTATTTATTATATTATGAATCTTAAACTCAGCCATATCTACGTAACTGTAATGCATACACAATATATTTGCATTGCCATGTGATCTAACTAGTTATGCCAATAAACTTGTTCAGAAATGAATTAATTCTTTCTTGTTTCGTACAACTTAATTTTTTAATATTGTGAAAGGCTGGTTAGAATATTTCAGTGGGATTCATAAAATTCTGACAGGTATTTTTCAAAATTGTATGGATATGTCTGCACATAGTAACACACCTTAATTTAATTTGTTTTTTAAAAAAAAATGTATGATCAGAGGATACTTTAAAAAATTATAACTCAAAAAGTAGGTTGAACACCATCCTGATTTTTTTTGTAGATCATATTCTACAAATTTAGCAAATTTTCTTCATATTTAGCAAATGAATTTGCTAAAAATAAAAAAAAAAATTACTTAAATTTTACAGGGCTGTAAATCAAAAACTATTAAAGATCTTTGGCAATTTTTCATTATATGGGTAGATGAGCACGTGAATTTTTTCAAGGCACTCTGAGGTGGTCATCTGGATAATTTTCCAAAATCTGGATGATTTGACATGGAATGATCCAGATGACATGTAGAAGATGATAGTACAGTCACTTGATGCCTACTGTTCATGTTGTGGTACCTCCCTAAAACTAGATAACGTGGAAGATAATGATACAGTCACTTGAGGCCTCCTATTCTGTACCTGTTACAAACAAGAAAGATCAGGTGGCATTGTACTTTATTGTTTTAGATGTAGATACAGTACACATTACAAACAAGAAAGATCAGGTGGCATTGTACTTTATTGTTGTAGATGTAGATACAGTACACATTACAAACAAGAAAGATCAGGTGACATTGTACTTTATTGTTGTAGATGTAGATACAGTACACGTTACAAACAAGAAAGATCAGATGACATTGTACTTTATTGTTGTAGATGTAGATACAGTACACGTTACAAACAAGAAAGATCAGGTGGCATTGTACTTTATTGTTGTAGATGTAGATACAGTCCACGTTACAAACAAGAAAGATCAGGTGACATTGTACTTTATTGTTGTAGATGTAGATACAGTACACGTTACAAACAAGAAAGATCAGGTGACATTGTACTTTATTGTTGTAGATGTAGATACAGTACACGTTACAAACAAGAAAGATCAGGTGACATTGTACTTTATTGTTGTAGATGTAGATACAGTCCACATTACAAACAAGAAAGATCAGGTGACATTGTACTTTATTGTTGTAGATGTAGATACAGTACACGTTACAAACAAGAAAGATCAGGTGACATTGTACTTTATTGTTGTAGATGTAGATACAGTACACATTACAAACAAGAAAGATCAGGTGACATTGTACTTTATTGTTGTAGATGTAGATGCAGTACACATTACAAACAAGAAAGATCAGTTGACATTGTACTTTATTGTTGTAGATGTAGATACAGTACACGTTACAAACAAGAAAGATCAGGTGACATTGTACTTCATTGTTATAGATATGGATACAGTACATGTTATAAAAAAGAAAGATTAGTTGACATTGTACTTTATTGTTGTAGGTGATTTTGCTAATTATATAAATAAATAAATATAGTTTTACATACCTCTGTATTCCTTGTCTGAGGTAATTTACTGCATACAGCAACTGATGTTTTGTACCTGCATTAACCCTTTTACAACATCTTGGTATAATACACGAGTTCATTTACACATTTGCACATGGTAAGTACTTGTACTATAACTTTTATAAAGTATGTGTATCTACACAAAATCTGGTAGTCTTTTGGTAAAGATTATAATTCTTTTGTATACAAAAAGTCAGGATTTTTAATGAAATGTTTCAAAGATTTGTTTATAAAAATTAAGTCTATTTTAGTACTGAGTGCAAAGTTATTTCATGTTGTGATTAAAACAACTATTCTTCATCCCAAAAATCTCAAATATTATTTACATAATCTCTAAAACCTCCTAAATACATTTCAAACGTTTTTTTTCAATAGTGTATTACTTTCTATACCCTTACTTTGTAAGGTCTGTCATTTGACCAACCTTGTAACCATCATAAAAGAATTAGGAAATAAATATAAATTATATTTTTTTCATGGTAGAATGACTATTTGGTATTACAATACCAAAATACAGATGTTTTTCTTTTATATTCTAGATTGTTAATATTGGTAATTTGAGTTTGTAATTTGTACAAGATATAAGAAATAACATGTTGATACCAGAAACGTCTAATTTTAAACGTTCAACACACTATGTGACTCGCTAAACTCTATATTTAGGTGTTTTTTTAATATTTACCTTTAAATTAAGAAATTAACCCATATATAATATTAAAGTTTGAATTATAATCTACAATTTCATTCCAAACTTATTGACATAAATTCATAAAATAGTGTTCAGTAAAATTATGAATTCAAGTCAACAAATGCAATAACTTGGCCTTTGGCCTATTGCAAATCGATTAATGTTATTCTTCATTTAGCCATATTGATGTCAGTTTTTAGCCACATAAAAGGAAAATGAAACAAGTAATTCAACACCAATAATAGAACATTATTCACACCATTATTATTGTTATTATTATTCTAGAATTTTTGGTCATGATCAAATTGTAGATATTCCGTATTTTTGTCACATGATCTCGCTGGTATACATAATGCATTATATTGTCTTGCCCTAGTTTTTAGATAAGAAATACAACTGTATAGGCTAGAGATGTTTTTATAGCAGAGTATCTTACATGTTGTACGAGGTTTTGTTATTCTTAATTTCTTTATAAAAATGATGGTTCGTTGTTTTCTCAGATCTAAGTTTAAAGAACCAGAACTTTCTGAGGGTTTTAAAGAAATCTTGAAGGTCAACTTTGTTCCAGTTTTTCATAAAAAAGAACATGAAAAACTATACAAAACATATCTGGTTGAAAAGTAGCAGTTACCAAATTATGTGTGCGATATTTCAAGTTTCAATAAACCTGTTCCTTTTTGGAAGTTCGATAAATAAATGGAATATTCACACTGCTCAGATAATAAAAATTAGTATCATAATTGAAGTTGCTGCTTTTCATTTCATGTCGTGGAATATAATTTATTCCAGAAGAACAAGATGTATCTTACGAAACACATGATTTTGTATAATAATTCCACTTAAACTATTTTAATATGAATTAATATTCAAAAGCAGTAATATAAGAACACAATTGTATATAAAGGTTTAATTTTTATCTCCTATAAATTTTAATATTATTGTCATTCATAATATATTGTACACTTCATAACCTTTAGTTTTTAACATAATTTTTAATAAAAGTTGATACCTGTTGATTCAACAATGATTTAAAATGAAGCCCAAATGTAGAGTTGTATTACAGGTGAAAGAATAACTGGGTAAAATGTTTGTCATTCTGATCCATACATGGTAATATAATATTTCTTGTAACACTTCATTTTCACAAAGTTGATGTTGTGTAAAACAAGCTGTAATAAATAATTTGCTCAGAGTCTAAAGCTTGGCACTTATTTAATATATATATTATTTACCACATGCACATGTTAGCACTTGGACTTGGTTCTTCAATAGATTTCACCATATGTACGTTAGCACACACCATGAAAGATTCTTATTGTTATTCTATACAACCTAGATATAATTACTGTACGTGATTTTTGAGAAATATTCTTATTTCTCATGTCACATACTACACCTAAACTTTAGATAATGAATTGTTTTTGTACTTGCAGAATTGGAGAGTAAAGAAGTAATGTTATTCATCACACTATTTGAGTAACATTTCTGGGACTTACTACTGCTTAAGTATTGTAATTAATAATTAACGTTTTACTTTTACAATTAAGAAAAAAATATTTGTCTCCACAATATTTTCTTTATAAGACTGTTGATATATTTGAAAATATTAAGTAAAATCACACTGTTTGCTATGGTGATAGTTTTGTTTACATCAGTCAAAACACACATAACCTTTCAAATAATAAAATCACACTGTTTGTTATGGTGATAGTTTTGTTTACACCAGTCAAAACACACATAACCTTTCAAATAATAAAATCACACTGTTTGTTGTGGTGATAGTTTTGCTTACACCAGTCAAAACACACACAATCTTTCAAATAATAAAATCACACTGTTTGTTGTGGTGATAGTTTTGCTTACACCAGTCAAAACCCACATAACCTTTCAAATAATAAAATCACACTGTTTGTTGTGGTGATAGTTTTGCTTACACCAGTCAAAACACACATAATCTTTCAAATAATAAAATCACACTGTTTGTTGTGGTGATAGTTTTGTTTACACCAGTCAAAACACACATAATCTTTCAAATAATAAAATCACACTGTTTGTTGTGGTGATAGTTTTGTTTACACCAGTCAAAACACACATAATCTTTCAAATAATAAAATCACACTGTTGTGGTGATAGTTTTGTTTACATCAGTCAAAACACACACAATCTTTCAAATAATAAAATCACACTGTTGTGGTGATAGTTTTGTTTACATCAGTCAAAACACACATAATCTTTCAAATAATAAAATCATACTGTTTGTTGTGGTGATAGTTTTGTTTACATCAGTCAAAACACACATAACCTTTCAAATAATAAAATCACACTGTTTGTTATGGTGATAGTTTTGTTTACATCAGTCAAAACACACATAACCTTTCAAATAATAAAATCACACTGTTTGTTGTGGTGATAGTTTTGCTTACACCAGTCAAAACACACATAATCTTTCAAATAATAAAATCACACTGTTTGTTGTGGTGATAGTTTTGTTTACACCAGTCAAAACACACATAATCTTTCAAATAATAAAATCACACTGTTTGTTGTGGTGATAGTTTTGTTTACACCAGTCAAAACACACATAATCTTTCAAATAATAAAATCACACTGTTGTGGTGATAGTTTTGTTTACATCAGTCAAAACACACACAATCTTTCAAATAATAAAATCACACTGTTGTGGTGATAGTTTTGTTTACATCAGTCAAAACACACATAATCTTTCAATTAATAAAATCACACTGTTTGTTGTGGTGATAGTTTTGTTTACACCAGTCAAAACACACATAATCTTTCAATTAATAAAATCACACTGTTTGTTGTGGTGATAGTTTTGTTTACACCAGTCAAAACACACATAATCTTTCAATTAATAAAATCACACTGTTTGTTGTGGTGATAGTTTTGTTTACACCAGTCAAAACACACATAATCTTTCAAATACTAAAATCACACTGTTTGTTGTGGTGATAGTTTTGTTTACACCAGTCAAAACACACATAATCTTTCAAATAATGAAATCACACTGTTGTGGTGATAGTTTTGTTTACATCAGTCAAAACACACACAATCTTTCAAATAATAAAATCACACTGTTGTGGTGTTAGTTTTGTTTACATCAGTCAAAACACACATAATCTTTCAAATAATAAAATCATACTGTTTGTTGTGGTGATAGTTTTGTTTACATCAGTCAAAACACACATAATCTTTCAAATAATAAAATCACACTGTTTGCTATGGTGATAGTTTTGTTTACATCAGTCAAAACACACATAATCTTTCAAATAATAAAATCACACTGTTTGTTGTGGTGATAGTTTTGTTTACATCAGTCAAAACACACAATCTTTCAAATAATAAAATCACACTGTTTGCTATGGTGATAGTTTTGTTTACACCAGTCAAAACACACATAATCTTTCAAATAATAAAATCACACTGTTGTGGTGATAGTTTTGTTTACATCAGTCAAAACACACACAATCTTTCAAATAATAAAATCACACTGTTGTGGTGATAGTTTTGTTTACATCAGTCAAAACACACATAATCTTTCAAATAATAAAATCATACTGTTTGTTGTGGTGATAGTTTTGTTTACATCAGTCAAAACACACATAACCTTTCAAATAATAAAATCACACTGTTTGTTATGGTGATAGTTTTGTTTACATCAGTCAAAACACACATAACCTTTCAAATAATAAAATCACACTGTTTGTTGTGGTGATAGTTTTGCTTACACCAGTCAAAACACACATAATCTTTCAAATAATAAAATCACACTGTTTGTTGTGGTGATAGTTTTGTTTACACCAGTCAAAACACACATAATCTTTCAAATAATAAAATCACACTGTTTGTTGTGGTGATAGTTTTGTTTACACCAGTCAAAACACACATAATCTTTCAAATAATAAAATCACACTGTTGTGGTGATAGTTTTGTTTACATCAGTCAAAACACACACAATCTTTCAAATAATAAAATCACACTGTTGTGGTGATAGTTTTGTTTACATCAGTCAAAACACACATAATCTTTCAATTAATAAAATCACACTGTTTGTTGTGGTGATAGTTTTGTTTACACCAGTCAAAACACACATAATCTTTCAATTAATAAAATCACACTGTTTGTTGTGGTGATAGTTTTGTTTACACCAGTCAAAACACACATAATCTTTCAATTAATAAAATCACACTGTTTGTTGTGGTGATAGTTTTGTTTACACCAGTCAAAACACACATAATCTTTCAAATACTAAAATCACACTGTTTGTTGTGATGATAGTTTTGTTTACACCAGTCAAAACACACATAATCTTTCAAATAATGAAATCACACTGTTGTGGTGATAGTTTTGTTTACATCAGTCAAAACACACACAATCTTTCAAATAATAAAATCACACTGTTGTGGTGATAGTTTTGTTTACATCAGTCAAAACACACATAATCTTTCAAATAATAAAATCACACTGTTTGTTGTGGTGATAGTTTTGTTTACACCAGTCAAAACACACATAATCTTTCAAATAATAAAATCACACTGTTTGTTGTGGTGATAGTTTTGTTTACACCAGTCAAAACACACATAATCTTTCAAATAATAAAATCACACTGTTGTGGTGATAGTTTTGTTTACATCAGTCAAAACACACACAATCTTTCAAATAATAAAATCACACTGTTGTGGTGATAGTTTTGTTTACATCAGTCAAAACACACATAATCTTTCAATTAATAAAATCACACTGTTTGTTGTGGTGATAGTTTTGTTTACACCAGTCAAAACACACATAATCTTTCAATTAATAAAATCACACTGTTTGTTGTGGTGATAGTTTTGTTTACACCAGTCAAAACACACATAATCTTTCAATTAATAAAATCACACTGTTTGTTGTGGTGATAGTTTTGTTTACACCAGTCAAAACACACATAATCTTTCAAATACTAAAATCACACTGTTTGTTGTGATGATAGTTTTGTTTACACCAGTCAAAACACACATAATCTTTCAAATAATGAAATCACACTGTTGTGGTGATAGTTTTGTTTACATCAGTCAAAACACACACAATCTTTCAAATAATAAAATCACACTGTTGTGGTGTTAGTTTTGTTTACATCAGTCAAAACACACATAATCTTTCAAATAATAAAATCATACTGTTTGTTGTGGTGATAGTTTTGTTTACATCAGTCAAAACACACATAATCTTTCAAATAATAAAATCACACTGTTTGCTATGGTGATAGTTTTGTTTACATCAGTCAAAACACACATAATCTTTCAAATAATAAAATCACACTGTTTGTTGTGGTGGTAGTTTTGTTTACATCAGTCAAAACACACAATCTTTCAAATAATAAAATCACACTGTTTGCTATGGTGATAGTTTTGTTTACATCAGTCAAAACACACACAATCTTTCAAATAATAAAATCACACTGTTGTGGTGATAGTTTTGTTTACATCAGTCAAAACACACATAATCTTTCAAATAATAAAATCACACTGTTTGTTGTGGTGATCATTTTGTTTACACCAGTCAAAACACACATAATCTTTCAAATAATAAAATCACACTGTTTGCTGTGGTGATAGTTTTGTTTACACCAGTCAAAACACACATAATCTTTCAAATAATAAAATCACATTGTTTGTTGTGGTGACCGTTTTGTTTACACCAGTCAAAACACACATAATCTTTCAAATCATAAAATCACACTGTTTGTTGTGGTGATCGTTTTGTTTACATCAGTCAAAACACACATAATCTTTCAAATAATAAAATCACATTGTTTGTTGTGGTGATAGTTTTGTTTACACCAGTCAAAACACACATAATCTTTCAAATAATAAAATCACACTGTTTGCTATGGTGATAGTTTTGTTTACATCAGTCAAAACACACATAATCTTTGAAATAATAAAATCACAAAAAGTGTTTTTTCGTGAACAGGAGAAAAACACAACCATTTTACATCTAGCACTGACTGTGATAACATTGCCCATTGTGACTGTCAAGGCCTTATTTGAAACTCTTATTTTCACTGAAAGCAAAACTCAGAAATTCAGTCAAGTAGCATCAGGTTATTTAGTTCTGGATGGTTGTTGTTCATATCGAGTCAAGTTAATCTGTTTAAAGATCAATACTGGAGACAATAACACTGAGATCTGTACCAGAGACAGTAACACCGAGATCTGTACTGGAGACAGTAACACTGAGATCTGTACCTGAGACAGTAACAACGAGATCTGTGCCGGAGACAGTAACACCGAGATCTGTACTGGAGACAGTAACACTGAGATCTGTACCAGAGACAGTAACACTGAGATCTGTACTGGAGACAGTAACACTGAGATCTGTTCTGGAGACAGTAACACTGAGATCTGTACTGACAACAGTAACACTGAGATCTGTACTGTAGACAGTAACACTGAGATCTGTACCAGAGACAGTAACACCGAAATCTGTACCGTAGACAGTAACACAGATCTCTACTGGAGACAGTAACACTGAGATCTGTACCTGAGACAGCAACACTGAGATCTGTACTGGAGACAGTAACACTGAGATCTGTACCTGAGACAGTAACACTGAGATTTGTACTGGAGACAGTAACACTAAGATCTAATTCTAAAATTAGCATTTGAAACTAACTAAAACATGTAGCTTATAATTAGCAAAACGTTAGTAGTAACTTAGTTACACTCTAAATGTTCTTCATTATTTAATGGTCCATGTTCAACATCTACTTTAAACTTTAACAAACTGTTAATAGTAGCGTAGTTACACTATTATTCAACAGGGTTTTGTTCAAGATCTAAATATTTAATCGCTAATGACTCTTTAATTCATTATAAAAAAATCATTTTCGACAGTTTCAGTAGTTTGGAACTACTCTGTAGTTACAGGATTGTCGCTACAAATCAGCACAGGTTTCACACACACGTTATTAAACTATATTCTTTTACACTAACATAAATTTACGCTTTTGAACAACGTGGCATCTATTGGTCCATCTTGGCTGTTCCATCCCGTAAACTAAATTAAAATGGTTTAAAAGATAAACAAACAAATTAAAACTAGTCTTTTTTTATTGATATATTTATAAAGCTTTTTCTTAAACTCATAAATTAACTGCCTGTACAATATCTGAAGACAACCCATTTCAAAGGCCATCCACTCTGTTGGGAAAATGAAACTGTATAAGTTATAAATGACTTCCATCCTGCCAAAATTTATATTCGTGTCTCCTTATTCTACTATTGTCACTATTAAATATGAAAACAGATGATGTATCAATACTATAAATTCCCTGTGTACTCTTAAATGCCTCATTTAGACGCACCCCCCAATTATTCTTTTTTTTTAAAAAAAGAAAAATTCAGATCTTTAAATATGTACTCATAAGACAAACTCTCCATCTCAGTTACCCTCCTCTGAACCTTTCTATCAATTTAACGTCTTTCCTAAAGTAAGGTGCCCAAAACTGAAAACGATGCTTCTGGTGTTACCTAACCAGTGACCTGTACAAAATAATTATAACCTCTTCAGACTTGTTAATGGTAGAGCAATAGGGTTTTAAGATGTATCTACCAAAATATTGAATACAACAGCATATTGTTTGTATTGTTTAAGAGACTGATTAACCATTACACCAAGACTCATTTCCTTCGTAACACTGTTAATGTTATTCCTATCCAAATTATAATTCAAGTTATAATAACCCATATAAATTATCTTACATTTATTATAATTAAAATTCATCTACTATTTATTTACCAAACTTACTAAATGATCTATACCCTTTTGTAAATCAGCAGCATCCTATTCACAACCAGCAATACCTCATTCCTAATATTATCTGTAAATTTAAACAATTTATTAACCATTCCTTCATCTATGTCACTGATGAGTAATGGTCCTAAGACTGAGCCCTGAGGTACACCACTTGTGATATTAGTCCAGTTTGACTGTACTCTATTTGTAACAACCATCTGCTTCCTTCTAGCCAGCCACTCTTCTTACAATAGATTATACACAGGCTGTAGAACACTTAGAGTATTTGTACATGTAGATAGCATTCGAGAGATTTGGATTCTGTCTTTCGACATAAAATAGTTCCTTACTCTGGCCATGGCTTTAAGAATGACTTAAAGTACAACTTGCGGAAAAACACTACACGGTGAAGTGTTTAGTTTCGTTATTTTCAAGTTATGTTAACAGTTTATTGGTATCGTTACATTCCTATTTGTTTAGGGATAGAAACAATCTGAATGTGCTGACTGATTATGTTAGTTATTAATTTCGTTGGGAAATCACTTACACTTAAAGAAGATTTAATGTTAATTATTTCTATATAAAATAATTTATGTTAATGATGCCACTAAGAGCTTTTAACCAAAATTATAATAATATTTCTTTGGTTTGAATTTCGCACAAAGCTACACAAGGGCTATCTGCGCTATACTTCCCTAATTTAGCAGTGTAAAACTCGAGGGAAGGCACCTAGTCATCACCAACCCTTGGGCTACTCTTTTACCAACGAATAGTGGAACTGACCGTCACATTATAACGACCCCACGGCTGAAAGGACGAGCA
The DNA here is from genome assembly GCF_004210375.1 of Tachypleus tridentatus. Taxonomy (NCBI): domain Eukaryota; kingdom Metazoa; phylum Arthropoda; class Merostomata; order Xiphosura; family Limulidae; genus Tachypleus; species Tachypleus tridentatus. The sequence goes on along the minus strand of NC_134837.1, from coordinate 3,114,893 downwards.
TGTTTGGTGTGACGGGGATTCAAACCCGCGACCCGAAGACTACAAGTCGACTGCCTTAACCATCTGGCCATTCTGGGCCTATTTATTTGGTATAAAGTTATTATAGTTAAAATTACAAACCTGAAAAAGATATGTTTATGATAAAGTCCAGTTTCAGACTTCACAAGGACAAAAACGGTAAATAAGATAATTTTTATATTTCAGTGTTGTTTATTTGAATCTTGAAGAAACTTTTCCACCTGTTCTTTATTCTCAGATACAGTAAAAAGTTTAATCCACACACAGCAATGGCTAGAATAATTAGGACATATTTTCAATCAACTCTTTTTAATGATGATAAACTGTGATGATACAAGAGTAACTTAACCTAACACTAACTTCATTTATTTCATTGTATATAATATATCTTCCAGTTAAACAAAATATGCTCTTTACTTGCTGTTTCAAATAATTTTCAATAAAGAAGGTAATTTTGATGGTTTATTTCGCAAATTAAGTTTATCGTGTCGTGATGAAAATTAATTCTTTGATGCTGTCAACAAAATCAAAACTTTTACTAGTTTTTGATATACTCTCTGATATTAGAGATGATATCTCTTAGTTTATGATATACTGTGTACGTTTGTGTATGTTATCTTATAGCAAAGCCATATCGGGCTATATGCTGAGTACACCGAGGGGAACAGAACCCCTGATTTTGGCGTTGTAAATCCGCAGACTTACTGCTCTACCAGCGGGGGACATTATGATATACTATCCGATATTATATATGATATGTCTTAGTTTATGATGTGCTATTCGATATTAGATATAATATGTCTTCTACAACAGTATGATCCATAAAAACGAAAACATGCTAATATAGACCTTGACATAGAAACACACCAATACAGAAATGTGGACTTTTCACGTAATTCATAGGGTGCACGTATTCACCCCCGGGAACGTTTAATAGTTACTCAGGCTCGTGCACCTGATACTTCTAAATCATAAGTCTGAAAATAACTTCAGATCACACTATGAGAAGAAGAAAGAGAAATACTAGATATACATGTGAACCACCGCCGACCTCAGATCACATTAATTTACTTCAAGAAGCCGTAGAATGTTGTTCATTCAGTGAACCTGAATCAGACAACACCCAGCTTTCAACTGAAGACAGTGTTAATACACCATGCAACTCTCCCAAGGACCGACACCGAGACAACTGAACCCACCGACCGACCGAACAAGTCAAAGCCTGGCCAAACCTTGTCCCCTTCCAAGATTTCTACGGATCCTTCACCTTCCATCACTCAACAATCTCTCCCCAAGATGCCTCCAGCAGTCACTGTCGAGGGCATTCCAGTCACCGCCAGGATCCCTGAAATCGCTAAGGAACTTAAAAACTTATTCCCACAAGTAGCATTCAACCACCTCAGGCGACTCCCTAGAGGGGAAGTTGTTATCAAATACGCTGATTTACATGGATATTCGACAATACTCAAAACCTGGCCAAGTACTGCCTTTAAGGGCGCCAACATTTCAGTTCGTGTTGCAGGTAACCAACTCCCTGGGAAAGAAATTGTAATCCGAGGTGTCCCCTTCGATGTTACTATGGACGAAGTCAAGGAAGAGCTCGCGCGGCCCAGGACATTCATACTAACAAAATTGACCGCATCAAATCTCCCAAAACTGGCCTACCTACTCCACTGGTAAAAATTAGTATCCCCAACGTTAAGGATGCGGAAACAATATTATCATCAGGTGTAATTCTCTATTATTCACATCACCAGGTAGAAGAAGTCAGGTATTCAGCCCCCAGAATCACACAGTGCTACAAATGCCAATGCTTTGGGCACACTGCGATAGTCTGTAGATCATCCGTTCGGTGTGTTAGATGTAGCGGCCTCCATCAAGTTTCAGTGTGCCCCAGTGCAAGAGATGTCACCCGGTGTGCTAATTGCAACGAGCCCCATGCCTCTTCCAACCGAGGCTGCCCCAAGTTTCAGGCAGCCCTTCAAGCACAGCAGACAACTTCACTAAATACGCAAACAGCCAACACAACCAAGAAAACTATTCAGTTCGCTACACCTCTGATTTCACAACCTACCAAAAAGCAGCACTCGGGTAATGCCCCACTTTCATCCAGTCTACCTAACCCCACAACCCAGAAATCGTATGCAGCCGCTGCAAACCCTCTTGGCCCACTTCAAGACAAGTATGCTTTTTTACAGAACCAAATATTAACCTCAGAAGTGATAATTCTTGCCAACGTCCTTACGGAAACCAGCATTGAAGAAAACTACGTAACTAATTTAGTACGCAAAAGGCGCAATTATCACCTTCAGACTAAGACAGCCCTGAATCCTATATGACTGGGCAGAATCCTAGCACTGAAACAACTGGAGCGAGACCGAGCTGTAAGAACCATCCTTGATGATATGTAAGTACTGTTTTACATTGGTAAAGATAACTCATATTAACATTAGAGAGGGTTTATACCAAAACAAATATGAACTGTTCCAACTGCTTAAATCAACAAACACTGAAATACTATTCCTAAACAAAACTTTACTGAAAGAAAATACTACGTTTAACATCCCAGACTGTAATATGAAACATATACCACATGACAATGACCAGCGTGGCATTACAGTACTTTACTGATGAAACATATACCACACGGCCATGACCGGCGTGGCATTACAGTACTTTACTGATGAAACATATACCACACGGCCATGACCTGCGTGGTATTACAGTACTTTACTGATGAAAATATACCACACGGCCATGACCGGAGTGGCATTACAGTACTTTACTGATGAAAATATACCACACAACCATGACTCGTGGCATTACAGTACTTGATGAAACATATACCACATGGCCATGACCGGCGTGGTATTACAGTACTTTACTGATGAAACATACACCACACGGCCATGACCTGCGTGGCATTACAGTACTTTACTGATGAAAATATACCACACAACCATGACTCGTGGCATTACAGTACTTGATGAAACATATACCACACGGCCATGACCTGCGTGGTATTACAGTACTTTACTGATGAAAATATACCACACGGCCATGACCTGCGTGGCATTACAGTACTTTACTGATGAAAATATACCACACAAACATGACTCGTGGCATTACAGTACTTGATGAAACATATACCATACGGCCATGACCGGAGTGGCATTACAGTACTTTACTGATGAAACATACACCACACGGCCATGACCTGCGTGGTATTACAGTACTTTACTGATGAAAATATACCACACGGCCATGACCTGCGTGGCATTACAGTACTTTACTGATGAAAATATACCACACAACCATGACTCGTGGCATTACAGTACTTGATGAAACATATACCACATGGCCATGACCGGCGTGGTATTACAGTACTTTACTGATGAAACATACACCACACGGCCATGACCTGCGTGGCATTACAGTACTTTACTGATGAAAATATACCACACAACCATGACTCGTGGCATTACAGTACTTGATGAAACATATACCACATGGCCATGACCGGCGTGGTATTACAGTACTTTACTGATGAAACATATACCACACGGCCATAACCGGCGTGGCATTACAGTACTTTACTGATGAAACATATACCACACGGCCATGACCTGAGTGGCATTACAGTACTTTACTGATGAAAATATACCACACCGCCATGACTGGCGTGGCATTACAGTACTTTACTGATGAAAATATACCACACGGCCATGACCGGCGTGGCATTACAGTACTTTACTGATGAAAATATACCACACGGCCATGACCGCGTGGCATTACAGTACTTGATGAAACATATACCACACGGCCATGACCGGAGTGGCATTACAGTACTTTACTGATGAAACATATACCACACGGCCATGACTCGTGGCATTACAGTACTTGATGAAACATATACCACACGGCCATGACCGGCGTGGCATTACAGTACTTTACTGATGAAACATATACCACATGGCCATGACTGGCGTGGCATTACAGTACTTTACTGATGAAACATATACCACATGGCCATGACCTAAGTGGCATTACAGTACTTTACTGATGAAAATATACCACACGGCCATGACCGGCGTGGCATTACAGTACTTTACTGATGAAACATATACCACATGGCCATGACCTAAGTGGCATTACAGTACTTTACTGATGAAAATATACCACACGGCCATGACCGCGTGGCATTACAGTACTTGATGAAACATATACCACACGGCCATGACCGGAGTGGCATTACAGTACTTGATGAAACATATACCACATGGCCATGACCGGCTTGGCATTACAGTACTTTACTGATGAAACATATACCACACGGCCATGACTCGTGGCATTACAGTACTTGATGAAACATATACCACATGGCCATGACCGGCTTGGCATTACAGTACTTTACTGATGAAACATATACCACACGGCCATGACTCATTGGCATTACAGTACTGATGAAACATATACCACATGGCCATGACCGACGGCATTACAGTGCTTTACTGATGAAACATATACCACACGGCCATGACTCGTGGCATTACAGTGCTTGATGAAACATATACCACATGGCCATGACCGGCGGGCATTACAGTGCTTTACTGATGAAACATATACCACATGGCCATGACCGGCGGCATTACAGTGCTTTACTGATGAAACATATACCACATGGCCATGACCTGGGGTGGCATTACAGTGCTTTACTGATGAAAATATACCACACCGCCATGACTGGCGCGGCATTACAGTACTTTACTGATGAAAATATACCACACGGCCATGACTCGTGGCATTACAGTACTTGATGAAACATATACCACATGGCCATGACCGGCGTGGTATTACAGTATGCTTTACTGATGAAACATATACCACATGGCCATGACCTAAGTGGCATTACAGTACTTTACTGATGAAAATATACCACACGGCCATGACCGCGTGGCATTACAGTACTTGATGAAACATATACCACACGGCCATGACCGGATTGGCATTACAGTACTTTACTGATGAAACATATACCACACGGCCATGACTCGTGGCATTACAGTACTTGATGAAACATATACCACATGGCCATGACCGGCTTGGCATTACAGTACTTTACTGATGAAACATATACCACATGGCCATGACCTAAGTGGCATTACAGTACTTTACTGATGAAAATATACCACACCGCCATGACTGGTGCGGCATTACAGTACTTTACTGATGAAAATATACCACACGGCCATGACTCGTGGCATTACAGTACTTGATGAAACATATACCACATGGCCATGACCGGCGTGGTATTACAGTACTTTACTGATGAAACATATACCACATGGACATGACCGGCGTGGTATTACAGTACTTTACTGATGAAACATATACCACACGGCCATGACCTGCGTGGCATTACAGTACTTTACTGATGAAAATATACCACACGGCCATGACCGGCGTGGCATTACAGTAATTTACTGATGAAACACATACCACACGGCCATGACCCGAGTGTCATTACAGTACTTTACTGAAGAAAATATACCACACGGCCATGACCGGCGTGTCATTACAGTACTTTACTGATGAAAATATTTCACATGGCCATGACTGGAGTGGTATTACAGTATTTTACTGATTAAACATATACCACATTGCCATGACCGGCGTTGTATTACAGTACTTTACTGATGAAACATATACCACACGGCCATGATTGGCGTGGCACTACAGTACTTTACCATAATTCCTTGGTTACCTCATTTCCTTAACATACACGACTGATAATGAGATTATTATTCTACAAATGCTCAACACGTGTATCGCCGTCACTTTAGCTGCTACATAGTTTCCCCTCGATCTAAACCTGATTTAAACATTGTACAAAATATATGCAATTCGTATCCTAACACGATTATCATAGGTAACCTTAACAACAAATACACTGATTTTAGTTGCCGAACTACAAACCGTAATGGAACCTTACTACATAAGTTCATAGAGAACAATAATCTGGTTACGATGAACAATAATCAAGCCTCTCACACACAGCGAAGACATCCTTGACCTGATAATATCCCAATTTCGACTGTTTCAGCAACTACTCAACTTTCAGATTCGCCATGACATTGAAAGCGATCGCTATCCGATCTACATTGAAGTCTCCCCTAACCTTCTTCTTAAATCAAGCACACGACCGCTCATACTAGATTATTCCCTCGCTGATTGTGATAGCTTAAACAAGTATATCGAAAACCAATTACCCCAAGCACTGACTATGGCCTCCTGTAAACAGGATATAGAAAATTGTGCATCACTAATAACCAAAACCATTAATCAAGCGATCAAAAAAGAACAAAAAACATTCCCTGTACCATACACTGTACCAATCCCAGATCTTGGAAAATTAACCCAGAACTACATCAAGCTATTATTCACAGACGACGGTTAAGGCGACTTTTCATTAGCACTCGCAGCCCAAACATTAAAACTCAGATTAACAACACTAACAATAGGATCAAAATCCTAATTAAATGTCTCCAAGCCCACAACTGGAATGAATACCATTGAAAAATCATATCCAAATCCTGCTCTCTTCTGGAAAAAGGTTAAAACCATAATGAAGACACAATCTAGTAACAACTTCCCAGATATCAAGTACAATAATATTTCTGCAACCTCTGACCAAGATAAACCCAACCTTTTTTGCCCAATATTTCACGAACACTTTCGTTACCCCAAACGTCTCATCCTTTGATCAATCGCACTATTACCAAGTTAATCAGATAATTAGTTCGAACCCTACTCTTTTCTCCGCCCGATTCCCCATTAATTTAAACCAAGTCAATCAGCCTTCCTATTATTACACCCGTCCTATAATCCAAACCGAGTTAAGGCTTAAGAAAATTAAAAATAAAGCTTCTGGACCTGATAGTATTAGTTATATAAACACTTGTCCGACACCAATATAAACCACCTAGACACAATTTGTAACCTATCCCTAATATAGTCCTTGTCCGACACCAATCTAAACCACCTAGTCACAATTTGTATCCTATCCCTAATATAGTTCTTGTCCAACACCAATCTAAACCACCTAGTCACAATTTGTAACCTAGCCCTAATATAATTCTTGTCCAACACCAATCTAAACCACTTAGTCACAATTTGTATCCTATCCCTAATATAGTTCTTGTCCAACACTAATCTAAACCACCTAGTCACAATTTGTAACCTATCCTAATATGGTTCTTGTCCAGCACCAATCTAAACCACCTGGTCACAATTTGTAACCTATCCCTAATATGGTTCTTGTCCGACACCAATCTAAACCACCTAGTCACAATTTGTAACCTATCCTAATATGGTTCTTGTCCGACACCAATCTAAACCACCTGGTCACAATTTGTAACCTATCCTAATATGGTTCTTGTCCGACACCAATCTAAACCACCTGGTCACAATTTGTAACCTATCCTAATATGGTTCTTGTCCGACACAATCTAAACCACCTGGTCACAATTTGTAACCTATCCTAATATGGTTCTTGTCCGACACCAATCTAAACCACCTAGTCACAATTTGTAACCTATCCCTAATATGGTTCTTGTCCGACACCAATCTAAACCACCTGGTCACAATTTGTAATCTATCTCTAATATGGTTCTTGTCCGACACTAATCTAAACCACCTGGTCACAATTTGTATCCTATCCCTAATATGGTTCTTGTCCAGCACCAATCTAAACCACCTGGTCACAATTTGTAACCTATCCTAATATAATTCTTGTCCAGCACCAATCTAAACCACTTGGTCACAATTTGTATCCTATCCCTAATATGGTTCTTGTCCAGCACTAATCTAAACCACCTAGTCACAATTTGTAACCTATCCTAATATGGTTCTTGTCCAGCACCAATCTAAACCACCTAGTCACAATTTGTAACCTATCCCTAATATAGTTCTTGTCCGACACCAATCTAAACCACCTAGTCACAATTTGTAACCTATCCTAATATGGTTCTTGTCCGACACCAATCTAAACCACCTAGTCACAATTTGTAACCTATCCCTAATATAGTTCTTGTCCGACACCAATCTAAACCACCTAGTCACAATTTGTAACCTATCCCTAATATAGTTCTTGTCCGACACCAATCTAAACCACCTAGTCACAATTTGTAACCTATCCTAATATGGTTCTTGTCCGACACCAATCTAAACCACCTAGTCACAATTTGTAATCTATCTCTAATATAGTTCTTGTCCGACACTAATCTAAACCACCTAGTCACAATTTGTAATCTATCTCTAATATAGTTCTTGTCCGACACCAATCTAAACCACCTAGTCACAATTTTTAACCTATCCCTTTTCTCAGGATATTACCAACACATCTGGAAATCTGCCATAATTAAAGTCATCCCCCAAAATGACAAGAACCCATGCAACCCAAACAACGATAGACCGATCAGTCTCCTAAATACCCTAGGAAAACTTGTGAAGAAAACAATTACCAATGTAATTTGATGTTTCCTCGAGACCAATAATTTAATAAGCGAAACCCAGAATTCTGGTAGGAAAAACAGACAAACTACCGACCACCTAGCCCGTCTCAACGAATCAGTTGGTTTCAACCGTAAACAAACAACTATCGCTACCTTTCTGGACGTCCAAAAAGCATTTGATTTAGTCTAGCATGATGGACTACGTTATAAGATTCTTGCCCTCGTCATTCCGCAAGTTTTTATTCGCTGGATATCCAGCTTCCTTACTAAACGTACAGCTAATATTAAAGTAAATACCTCTGTTTTGAAGTCCTTAATCTAAATGCGGGTGTACCTCAAGGATCTGTACTCAGCCCAATTCTCTATAATATATATATATTAATGACACACCCTTTCCCCTCTTAACTCTAACTTTACCTCCCAGTACGCTGATGATATCGCAATTTGGAGCACCTCAAGCAACCCCCATACTGCTGCATCCAGGGCTTAAGTCATGACGACGCTGTATCTCAGTGGTGTAATAGATGGCGTGTAGTTTTAAACCCCACGAAATCACAAGCTATCGCTTTTCACAGAAAAGTTAATAAATACGGGAAAAAAATTCAAAAGTTTAAAACTTAACCTCAGTAACACCGATATCATCTTCACTAAATCTATTACTTTTTAAAACTTAACCTCAGTAACACCGATATCATCTTCACTAAATCTATTACTTTTTAAAACTTAACCTCAGTAACACCGATATCATCTTCACTAAATCTATTACTTTTTAAAACTTAACCTCAGTAACACCGATATCATCTTCACTAAATCTATTACTTTTTAAAACTTAACCTCAGTAACACCGATATCATCTTCACTAAATCTATTACTTTTTAAAACTTAACCTCAGTAACACCGATATCATCTTCACTAAATCTATTACTTTTCTTGGTCTTATCATGACTCAAAACTTATCCTGGACTCGACACTTTCAGAAAATCTGTACCCAAGCAACCAATAAAATTTTCTTTCTCAATCGCATCAGTGGCCCTAACAAAGGCTGCTCCCCCAACATCATCACCACTCTATATGGCCCTAACAAAGGCTGCTCCCCCAACATCATCATCACTCTATACAAAGCATTCTTTACACCATTAATTGAATATGGTAATGCAGTTACATGGAACATGACCGATAAACAATATACAATCACTTGCAAAACCGCATAATTAAAATCGCTTACCGCCTTCCTAACTACACTCCCAGATCATACCTAACTCAGCTCTTATCAATTCAGGATAGATTTATTAAACTTGCCAATCGCTACTACACTAAAGCTTTAGACAGAAATCTCCAAACACGCCAATTATTCCAACTCGCAGGCACACCTCAATCCTGGGCAAAGTACACATCACCATTACACTTCATTACCAACCACACTGACTTGTATTAACTGTTAACGTTGAATCATAGCCTATAGGATTACCCATTTATATGTGATTAATCATACCCTATACATGTCATTAATATTTCACATTTCAGGTTGGTTACTCGGTGCGTAGAGTTTTCGCCCACCCAGTGAAAGTGGTTTTCTCCGGTTTCCCCCCCCCCATCTAATTTCCTGTCATTGAATTTATAGATCACCGGCACCCTGGCTCTGAAAGGTCGTCTGTATCCCCCTCTCTCTCTCTTCTTCCTTTATTTATTTTTCTTTTATTGTTATTATTACCCACCCTTCTATGTCTTGTTCTTTTCTCTCTCTCTTTCCCTCTCCTTATGTCACCGGTTCCTTTGACAAGTGTGACCTGCTGCATCCTTGATCTCCCTGCTCCAGTTGTTGCTAATGAAACTCGTCCTCACTGTACCAACCCAGCTGTCCTGGTCCTCATCTTTCCTATATGATTGCAATATTCTGACATTAACAATTCAAGTTTCTTCACCTTGTTTTTCGACCTCCGTAGTCAGGTCTCATCTCACCGTAACGCGTGTGTGGTTGAAGAGAAACACCCAAACTACCAAGTTTTTTTTTTTTTAAAAAAAGCAGAGTTTGGAGTACAAGATAATTTTGTTATAAGAATGTCATTAAAATAAACTTTTCGTGTTGTTAAACAGACAGTCGGTCACCCGATTTATAAGTCACTATTAGGATTATACAACATGAAAAAGGAACAAACTTGTTTCTACGACACCAACAAAAGACCTTAAAATAGCGCTATTTATGATTTTAAATGATATTCTGCCAAGACGACCACGACGAAATAGAGAAAATACGATTTTAATAATTGGGAAACAAAATTTTTAAAGACAATTTTTTCACTTTAAAATCAGTAAGCGCCAGTATTTATAAATCACCCAAAGTAGGAAACGGTATCGAGTTTCATGTTGTGAATCGCTTGCCCAGAAATGAGGGTTAACAATTTAAGGAAGGGATATAAGTCTGTTTGGAACCTTAAGATAAACTTTACAACGTATCGAAATATATGTTAGTAAGGGTAATTATGAACTAAATAGCTTTACCCTCTTTGAATGTAATGATTTGAATGAAAGAATCATTAGACCTAAATTCACAATGATTTTTGATACTCTACGAAGATTTTCTAAAGAATCATTAGACCTAAATTCACAATGATTTTTAATACTCTACGAAGATTTTCTACTGGTGCTGCCAAAAGGTAATATTATTTTGACCTTTAACTTAAAATAATTAATTTTCATATTTTAAAATTAAAGACATTAAGAAATATCATTATGATATTTAATTTATTAAACAGTAGACGTGGTAAAAATTCAATGTTTTTTTCTCAAATCTAATCCAAACTGAAACGCATTTTATATACAACATTCTGTGTGTAGGAATATTTTACTTTCTTTTCCAGTTTTGCTTCAGTGTGTAGGAATATTTTACTTTACCAGTTTTGTTTCAGTGTATAGGAACATTCTACCTTCTTTACTGGTTTTGTTTCAGTGTATAGGTATAGTTTTTTAAAATGACTTTATTGGCTTTGGATGCATATTTAAATATGTATCCTTGAGGTTTAATAGTGCAGTAAATAAAATCATATTTTGAGATCTAACAACAACCTTTTGAGTATTATTTTCCTTTATTCATTTTCAGTCATGAACCCATCGCATTGAGTCTGTGAGAAAAGAAAACTTTAATATATAACTAGACATGAAATAGGAAGTACTGAACACACAATAACATATAATGTTTCTGTGGACTTGAGTCCTGTACATTCAATGTAACAGCATCAAAGTTTCATTTAGTTTGTTTATATTTGTGGATAAGGTTTAACTGATTGAAACATACAAAGACTATCGAGGCAACCAGCTGATTCTTAAATAGCACCTTTGTACTTCTATAGTTACAAAATAACTACGAATCACAAGTATTGGTCTAACATGTCTTGTCAACTTACCCAGCACACCTTATAGCCTATAACTTAATAAGTTTATAAAACATGTTACTAGTATAATAAGCAAGTCATACTGAAATAGTCAAATCTAATAAAGGCACTAATCCTGGGGCTTTGGAATGAAATGTTGGGAACAGTTTATGCTTAATAACATTTATCTAATAAGGAAAACAAAACCACCACTAATTACACTGCACAACAAACCTTTTGCTTCTTGAACACTGTTGGGTGTTCCTTATTGATTTTTGGCTGCTGATCACGAAAATCATATCCAGATTTGCCCATCATGTACCATTTCATCGCAATCTTCAGTTTCACCAGGACATTATTACAATGGAAAAACAATAACAGGACAACTGGAATCCGTCAATGCTTGCTGACTACTGTTGGGCACTGCAGCGTGATGCACCGAACATTGAATACAAACAAAATCAGGAGCAAAACACTTTTAATTATGTTGAACTTAATAGCATATTAGAAACATAAGCGCAATTAAATACGTTATTGCGGTAAACAGTTAACTGTCTATTTCTCAGAGTTCCTACGTGATGAAGCAAAACCAAAACTATATTTGTGCATACCAACCAGGTTCCTGTCTCAATCAGCAAAAACTTTTCAGGAAGCAAAACTACTCAAAAAAATTGTTGTGCAGTGTTATATGAACCATGTTCTGAAACATAGAAACTCTTTGACCTAAACATCTTTTATTTTAATTTCATAACTGTTTGTATAACTGAATAAGTTATATGTATATATTGGTCATTAGTGTGTGATAGAGTTTAAAATATTTAAAACAAGAAATTACAATCACTCAGAAAAAGTTCAAGTTAGAAGTAATCTGAGTTTCTGATAATATCAGTAAACTGAGAAGGATTATAAACAGTTTTTCTCCATTTTGCTTTCCAAACATATATTTGTATTTCCTTTAGAAACAGATTTTATTGTAACAAAACATTCTTCCTTCACTCTGTTAACAAGTAATATATTTATCTTTTCTGCAATAATTGTTAGTGACAACAAATGTACCTTAACAAGGAAGTGTACTATGATAGATTGAAACTAAAATCTTTATATAATAATTTATACTTTATCTTAAAGCATGATTTAAATAAAATTATAAAGATTTCCATGAACACTTCAACTTGATAATATAGCTAAGTAAAATAATTTTTATCCAAATACAACATTTTCTAAATGCAGTGGATTTTAATACTCTACAATTTTCTTTTTACCTTGAAAACCAAAGAGATAACTGTGTTTAGTCCCTGCAACAAATGGAACTTTCAGATATACCTTATTTTTATATTCATGTGAACTGGTTCATGTTAGATAATGTACAAGTTTTCTGATACAAAAATGAGAGATCACAACATGATCATAATGCTCAATTATATAAATTTTCTGTAAACTTTAATCAGATGTCTTGTCAGCAGCCAAGCTCCTGTGAAGAACTTGGCCAAATGTAACGAAGCTCCTTGAGGTTACTCCTGTGAAGAACTTGGCCAAATGTAACCAAGCTCCTTAAAGTTACTCCTGTGAAGAACTTGGTCAAATGTAACCAAGCTCCTTAAAGTTACTCCTGTGAAGAACTTGGTCAAATGTAACAAAGCTCCTTAAAGTTACTCCTGTGAAAGAACTTGGTCAAATGTAACCAAGCTCCTTAAAGTTACTTCTGTGAAGAACTTGGCCAAATGTAACCAAGCTCCTTAAAGTTACTTCTGTGAAGAACTTGGCCAAATGTAACCAAGCTCCTTAAAGTTACTCCTGTGAAGAACTTGGCCAAATGTAACCAAGATCCTTAAAGTTGCTCCTGTGAAGAACTTGGCCAAATGTAACCAAGATCCTTAAAGTTGCTCCTGTGAAGAACTTGGCCAAATGTAACCAAGCTCCTCAAAATTGCTCCTATAAATAGCTGTGACAAATGTGGCCAAACTCCTTAAAGTTGCTCCTATAATGGGCTGTGACACATGTGGCCAAACTCTTTAAAGTTGCTCCTATGAAGGACTAAGAGAAATCTAATAAAACGTGGTAGCAGTGAAAAACGAAAACCTCACTTTCCATTATGGGCTATTGATGACCCCTCAGCAACAACAAGGTCTAGAACATCATTACTTCAAGTACATCATTTCGGTGTCTAGATTATGTCAAGAGCTTAAAGAACATGATGGCTAGACTGATGTTGACAAATAAAACCATCATAACAAACTGTTGTCTTGAAATCCAGTCCTAAGTAGAAAACAGTCATGTTACTAAAGATCTGGAACGATTTTTAAAACTATACAGTTAACGATTCAAAGAAATTAAAAAATATAAATCAAATATTCTTAGTTTTTAACTTACACTGAACAATGAAAATATGAATATTTATAAAACAAGAATTGACAAAAACTAGATACAAACATCATACCTGGAGCAACATTTCCAGTTCTCTGCTATTTTAGGTCAGTTTTATATTATAACCTCTTAAACAATATTATTATGTTTTTCAACTCTGAAGAGGCCACTAGAGACATACATGTGAAACTATTTTATTTGGTGGTAAAACCACAGCTGAATGTCTCTAGTATTCTCCACATCTTGAAAAAGGAAAATATTCCTTATATGCACAGAAAGATAAACATGGCATATCTGTATAAAACTATAATATTAAATACATGTTTATCATACATTACTTATGTGTTAAATAAATTAATGAGTATGAAACAATATCTATATTGTAGTAAGAAGTAGTGATTGTAAAATATTTATTTTAATATTTCATCTTGTAGAGTTATCAGGTAATATTAATTACTGACCTTTGTCTCTCAGAGTAAAGTTATCAGGTAATACTAATTACTGACCTTTGTCTCTCAGGGTAAAGTTATCAGGTAATACTAATTACTGACCTTTGTCTCTCAGGGTAAAGTTATCAGGTAATACTAATTACTGACCTTTGTCTCTCAGGGTAAAGTTCTCAGGTAATACTAATCACTGACCTTTGTCTCTTAGGGTAAAGTTCTCAGGTAATACTAATCACTGACCTTTGTCTCTTAGGGTAAAGTTCTCAGGTTTGTTTGTTTGTTTGTTTTGGAATTTCGCACAAAGCTACTCGAGGGCTATCTGTGCTAGCCGTCCCTAATTTTGCAGTGTAAGACTAGAGGGAAGGCAGCTAGTCATCACCACCCACTGCCAACTCTTGGGCTACTCTTTTACCAACGAATAGTGGGATTGACCGTCACATTATCGCACCCACGGCTGGGAGGCGAGCATGTTTAGCGGATTACGAGTGCATACGCCTTACACACTTGGCCATGCCGAGCCTTAAGTTCTCAGGTAATATTAATCACTGACCTTTGTCTCTCAGGGTAATGTTATCAGGTAATATTAATCACTGACCTTTGTCTCTCAGGGTAAAGTTATCGGGTAATATTAATTACTGACCTTTGTCTCTCAGGTTAATGTTATTGGGTAATATTAATCACTGACCTTTGTCTCTCAGGGTAAAGTTATCAGGTAATATATTAATCACTGACCTTTGTACCTCAGGGTATCGTTATCAGGTAATATTAATCACTGACCTTTGTCCCTCAGGGTAATGTTATCAGGTAATATTAATTTCTAACCTTTGTCTACAGTTGTTAATCTATACTGAGTTTTCAGGAAAGCATGTTTTGAAAACTTGCATTTTGATAATCTCTAAGTAAATAACCAGCAAGTATCATCATTAGGGTGCGTCAGCGGATAAAGGATAAATATTAAAATGTCCCAATGTTTTTGCTCAGTTGTGCCACTGCATGAGAAAAGAACATAGACAAGGTTTCATTTCAATCGAAGTATTTAGGGTGCACATCCCTCATAAAGTTCACTATTTTCCTTAAATTTACCCTACATTACATTGTTAATGGTAATTAAATTATTTAAAGAAATTATTTAATATTTATTGATTATACAGTTAGCAAAAACATAAAAACTTGAAAGAAAAATTTATTTCATTGAAGTGTTATCTTGCCAGCCCCCTTCGCATTATGTTCGCCGATGTTCTTCAGCCACCTGAATCATATACTGAAATTGATCTTCGTTCTTGGTGCAGCCCTTTGATGTAAACTGTTGAATTAAAGCTACTTCTCTTTCAGCTGCGTCACTTGTCACAAAAGTTTCTTTACTCTGTCCTTTCCTTGTTTGTACTCTTGGACGCTCCACTCTTTCGGTGGTAATGATAAAATCGCTACTAATATCCAGATGGTAGAACATTTTCTTCGTTGCCAAGGTAAAAAAATCTGGAAGTTTTCTGGAAACAGCATTGCTTGCAGCATCAACTGTTAAACGTGGAGTTGGCCTAGGAGATCCTTTCACGGTATTCATATTTGAGACCATCTTGAGTTTGTCGCTATTAGTTACACCGTCATCAAAGCGCAAGCCCAACTGCAACCTCAGATAAATACCATAAATGCCGATTCATTGCCTTTGTACCAACTTCCTTAATCATATGATTTCCATGCATGCAAGTTCCTTGAGTAGTGTAAGGTCCCTTCGAGCTGCCACGGAAGCATCCTTAGCTGTAAACCATGAGAGCAAGTAATGTTTAGTTATAAAGACACACAAATCGCCAAGTTTGCTGCAGAAATGTGCGTCAAATGAAACACCAGGTGAAGCAGGCCGTGGTTGCAGTCTACCAAACTCCTCTTGGAACATCCAAATTTTTAGAGAATATATTGCTCAAGCCATCCATCGTGCATGATGTACAGCACCAGAAGTACGGAAAGAAACTGAAGAACGTCCGTGTGGAAGAGATCCAAGAAAAATGACAGCTAATTCCAAGAGCTCTTTATAATCGTCCCGTGGTTTATGAGATTGAAGGAGATTCTGATAAAATTGAATAATATCATCCTTCCAAGGCTGTATTCGGAGTGGCATTGCTTCTACTGCTGTTATGTACTTAGTTTTATTACTTTTAGGCCAACAATCTCTAAAGTTTAAAAACAAAGTAATATCTGGACTTTTTGATGTCTCTATCACGAGAGTAGAGAATACAGCGCTCAAAAGAATCTTCAAAATGTGATGTATACAGGCAAGGTGCAAGAGCTCACGTTCAAGTAACATTTCAATCCTCAGATAGACGCCAGATTTGGATCCTGTATTGGTCGCCGTGGTGTCAAAGCAAAGCGATTTAATTCTGTCTTTTACATTACATTCTACTAAAACTGATCCGATCTCAGAAGCTACTGAATTTGCATTCCCACTGTCAATCTTGGGCACTGAAAGAATCTTCTCTACACCTTCACCTGAAACTAAAATTGCCAAACGTTCGATCTTCTCTCTGCCAACCAAGTCAGGCATCAGCTTACCATCCCAATGTAATGTCAAAGAAACGTTTGGAGAAAAACTTTCCTTCAATACAGCTGCTAGAAGAGTACGGTTAGTAATTCGTTTCCTCCTTATGGAACTTGGGCTAATGGCAAGATCCTCGATATTATGTCCAATATGAGCTGCAAAAGGAAACAAAATTTGCGCGGCTTTTCGGTCACTGATCTGGGTTCTGTCTAAATCCGAAGCTAGCCTTTCACTAATGCCAACGTTTCGTTTGGTTCTGGAAGCACGTTGTTATTTTGTGCGCATTGCGCAACCTCTAAATATTAATGTATTGGATTGATTTTTACGCAAGCATATTTTTTTTCATTGAATAGAATCAAATTATAAGCGAGCGACTGAGTGTCACAACTTTTTGCTTTTTGACGCACCCTTTAAAGGCTTATTTGTGTATTTTCCTTAAATGCAAATAAACAAATCTGCATATCGTTTTTTTAATCACACAAACACACACACACACACACACACATAAACTTATGTTTACTTACATAAACAGATCTGTTAATACGTATACCACTGAATAACGTGATAATGAAATGATGTGCCAGTAACTTAACTTGTAACATTACTGTTTATACGCCGAGAGCGAGTGACGCATTAGAAGCAAAATAGAAATATATATGCAAAAACGGCTCGTTTGGGTTGAGAAAATATTTTACATAGAAGAGCGAACAACGTTTCGACCTTCTTCGGTCATCGTCAGGTTCACAAAGAAAGAGGTAACTGACCGGAAGCTGACCACATGTTTGAAAGGGGTTGTGTAACTGAGTGTCGGAATGTAGAGGGCGGTGTTAGATGTTTGAATATATAATTTTATTTATTAATATAGGTATAAAGGCGTTCCTTTATATTGGTTTATTTTGGGTTTAAGTTGTTGTATAAGTAAGGCTTCTTTAATTTTGCGTTTGTTTATGTTTGTTTATTTATTTAATATTTGAGTGTTTTCTATGGTTATGTTGTGTTTGTTTGACTTGCAGTGTTCGAAAACGTGTGAAGGTGACTTTTTTATGTTCTTTGAATCTGGTTTCCATTTTTCTACTTGTTTCTCCAATATAGAAGTCGTGGCAGTTATTACATTGTATTTTGTAAATAATGTTGGTGTGGTGTTTGTCAGTGTAGTTTTTACATAGTATAGACCTCAGTTTTGTGCCTGGTTTTTGAATAAATTTGGTATTAACTGGAATGTCGTATTTTGTTACTAGTTTTTGCCAAATGTTGGTTATTTGTTTGCTGATGTCAGGAATATATGGTATACAGCAGTATATGGTTTCGTGATTTTTTGATTCGTGAGATATATTTACATTTGTTGGTTGATTTTGCTTTCTGTCCAGGTGTGTGCGTATAATGTTTTCTACGGTTTGTGGAGGAAACTTATTGATGTTGATGAAGTATTGTTTTATTTTGTCTAATTCATCGTTAAATTTATCTGGTGAGCATAGTTTTATGGCTGTGTTTATTTGGTTTCTTAGTATGTTGAGTTTTTGTTTTGTTTCATGTGCTGAGTCCCAAGGAATATATAGTCCAGTATGGGTGATTTTTCGGTGGATTTCTGTTTTGAATTGTGTGTCGGTTCTTGTAATTTTGAGGTTAAGAAATGATATTTGATTGCTTTCTTCCTTAAAACCATGTTGAACACAAAATACAAAGAACTACATGACTTACAAAAACAAAAAAATGAACCTAGACCATCAACTGGCATGCTGCATTAAACCAGAGATTTACGGACTTATACAACGAAACATAAACCAAATCAATACTAAGAACGACAGAGACAAAAGATCTGCCACAACAAAAAACT
Organism: Tachypleus tridentatus; assembly: GCF_004210375.1. NCBI lineage: Eukaryota > Metazoa > Arthropoda > Merostomata > Xiphosura > Limulidae > Tachypleus > Tachypleus tridentatus. The sequence continues at coordinate 3,095,820 of NC_134837.1, read as the reverse complement.
AGAAAAACTAAGATGGAAACAACAGAAAAGACATCAACATGACAAACCGTTGACTAACCTCATAATTAACAGATCCGACCGACAATTAAACACAGACGAGATACATCTACTTAACAAAGGACTCAACTTCACAATAGCACCTAGGTACATTCCAACCTTAGAAATCAAAACATGTTTAGAAGATCTAGCCAGGAGACTTGTGATACTTTCTACAGAGAATAAAAACAAGGAAACAACCAACAAAAAGAAGATAACTTAGATAATTTTATTGACATCCAACAGTCAAACTTCCCAGGTAAAATTAAAAATTTATATTTTCCAGAAACACCTAAAAACAACATCTTAAACGATTTTTCCAAAAAATTTTCTCACAAAACCATCAACATAATTTCACAAAACAGAAAACTAAAAACAACCTTACAAAAGAGACATTAATTCCATTAAAACCTAAAACAAGAAAAAACATAAAAATTCTAAAAGCAGATAAAGGTAACGCTATAGTCATAATGAACACGAATGAATACACCCAAAAAATGAAGAACATCCTATCAGACACGAACAAATTTAAACCAATACACACAAATCCAACAAAGACACACGAGACACAACTGAACAAATTACTACTAAAAATGAAAAAAAGCCAACACAATTTCACAAACACTTTATTCCTACCTACGTAAAACCGACTCACGCACACCACAAATATACGGCATCCCGAAACCTCATAAACCAGATTGTCCATTATGACCAATAATGTCCACATATGAATCCTTTAATTACAATCTTGGTAAATACATAGCTTGGGCATTCTCCAAATATGTAACATCAGCCAGCTCATTCATCAAAGACTCTTTTAATTTCTAGTCTAATCTAAATCAACTTAATCATAAAGCCTTAATGGCCAGTTTCGATGTTATATCCCTCTTTACAGAAGTTCCAACCACTGATGCCTGCAAGATAGCCTTAGAACTCTATATCCGAGATCCTAACCCAACTGTAGACATTCCCAGTAACCAAACCCTCATAGAATTCACCACGATAAAGACAAACTTCATGTTCAACAACCAAAACTATATACAAACAAATGGCCTAAGCATAGGCAACCCAGTATCACCAGTTCTAGCCAATATTTTTATGACACAAGTTGAAACACAAGCAATTTACACAGCATTACATCCAGCACTATACTGGTACAGATATGTAGATGACACGGTTGCGGGATTCAAATCTACAGAACACATACTTAATTTTTTCAATCACATTAACTCTATACATCCCAACATCAACTTCACATGTGAACAGGATGAAAACAATCAAATATCATTTCTTAAGCTCAAAATTACAAGAACCGACACACAATTAAAAAACAGAAATCCACCGACAAATCACCCATACTGGACTATACATTCCTTGGGACTCAGCACATGAAACAAAACAAAAACTCAACATACTAAGAAACCAAATAAACACGGCGATAAAACTATGCTCACCAGATAAAATTAACGATGAATTAGACAAAATACAACAATACTTCATCAACATCAATAAGTTTCCTCCACAAACCGCAGAAAACATTATACGCACACACCTAGACAGAAAGCAAAATCAACCAACAAAAGTAAATATATCTCACGAATCAAAAAATCACGAAACCATATACTGCTGCATACCATATATTCCTGACATTAGCAGACAAATAACCAACATTTGGCAAAATCTAGTAACAAAATATGACATTCCAGTTAATACCAAATTTATTCAAAAAACCAGGCACAAAACTGAGGTCTATACTATGTAAAAACTACACTGACAAACACCACACCAACATTATTTACAAAATACAATGTAATAACTGCCACGACTTCTATATTGGAGAAACAAGTAGAAAAATGGAAACCAGATTCAAAGAACATAAAAAGTCACCTTCACACGTTTTCGAACACTGCAAGTCAAATAAACACAACATAACCATAGAAAACACTCAAATACTAAATAAATAAACAAACATAAACAAACGCAAAATTAAAGCCTTACTAAAACCACAACTTAAACCCAAAATAAACCAATATAAAGGAACGCCTTTATACCTATATTAATATAATAAAATAAATAAAATTATATATTCAAACATCTAACACCGCCCTCTACATTTCGACACTCAGTTACACAACCCCTTTCAAACATGTGGTCAGCTTCCGGTCAGTTACCTCTTTCTTTGTGAACCTGACGATGACAGAAGAAGGTCGAAACGTTGTTCGCTCTTCTATGTAAAATATTTTCTCAACCAAAACGAGCCGTTTTTGCATATATATTTCTCTACAAGTGGGTTTTCTCGACATCACTGATTAGAAGCAAAGTAGGATAAAGAACCACGTGACCTGCAGATGTGTGCTTTTATTCATGTTCCTCTTAAATGTGACGTAATGATTATTTGATTTTATCAGAAGTAGCTCGAACATAGGATCTCTACTCATTGAATTAAAGGGTTCATCCACGTAACAATTTTTAAACGATTTAATACCACATACATAATTATTTCTTATTTTAAACATTCAGTTTGTAACTATTACCACGAGTCGTCACTGAAAGAAAAATCTAGGGACCCTGCTTCTCGAACCTAATTTAAAATATAACACTACTGTTGATACAGTCATGCGCCGTTCTTTCTTCCCGCTGTTTACGTCTATTCTAAATACAATATTGAACGTTTTCATATATACATAAATTTTCAGTAACTGATAGGTTTTTATACATCACTGCTAGATAACGAAGTTAATAAACACACGTTTACAAAAACTAATAATAATACATATACTGGTAAATGATTTCAATATCTGTTTACAAAAGTAATAGGCCCAGCATGGCCAGGTGGTTAAGGCACTCGACTCGTAATTTGAGAGTCGCGGGTTCGAATCTCTCTCACACAAAATATGCTCGACCCTTCAGCCGTGGGGGCGTTACAATGTCACGGTCAATTCCACTATTCGTTGGTAAAAGAGTAGCTCAAGAGTTGGCGGTGAGTGATGATGACTAGCTGCCTCCCTTTTAGTCTTACACTGCTAAATTAGGGACGGCTAGCGTAGATAACCCTCGTGTAGCTTTGCGCGAAACAAAAAACAAACAAACAGAAGTATTATAATAAATCCGTTAGTTAAAATCATAATTTAATTACTTTAGCTAGGGTTGTTAATGTTTTAACGACCTATACTAATATCTAATTTTATATCACATCAAAGTGTTAACTATAGACCCTAATTCTCGAACAATGTATAAATGACAAATTATATAAAAGAATTCATAAATCACTTTTTGTTCGAAAACATCATATCAGTATTTGCAAACTGGTGAACTAGATATTAATTACTGTTTCATATCAGTTTTTACAAACTGGTGAACTGGATATTAATTATTGTTTGTTTGTTTTTTGAAGTTCGCACAAAGCTACTCAAGGGCAATCTACGCTACCCGCCAGCTGGTCATCACGGCCAACTCTTGGGCTACTCTTTTACCAACGAATCGTAGGATTGACCGGAAATTATAACGCCCGCACGGCTGAAAATGCGAGCATGTTTGGTGCGACGGGGATGCGAACCCGCGACCCTCAGATAACGAGTCGCACGCCTTAACCCACCTGGCCATGCCGGGCTGACTGTTTATTAAACAGTAACGAGTTTATTTTCGTCTTCTGTTAAAGAGGGACCATTCTTAATTTTATGCTATAATTGTTTTAATATTGTACTCGATTTTAATAAGGCCTGAGACTTCCTATTATGGGAGCAACTCACCTTAACATCAGAGTTCAAAAGATACAATAACGGGTTAGCACGTTCTTGATCCGTTTGCTCCTGTATCCTATGAATTTCTTCTCTCCTGCGGAAGCTGAAACCTGAGACTTCAGCCCTCGTCATCAGCTGGGTTTTCACTGATGCGGCCTGAATGTCAGGAAGGCTATTCTTTCTTTTAATAAGGCCAGGCTTGCTCGGTTGAAACTGGAAAGGGGTTTGTTTTCTTGCTGCTTCCTCGTAAAGTGACGACATTCTTTGCAAGTTGGTATCAGATAACTTACTTTCATTATTAGTCGGCTGAAGGATGGTCAAGCTAGCATTGCTACCAGCCTCGCTATCAGTAGGTGCGAAACAGATGAATCCAGGATCACCCTGACCCTGAAAGCTTTCATCATAAAGGCTGGGGAGTGTAGATTGACGGGGTACGTACCCGGGGGATAGATCATCATTGTCCATGCTTTCTGAAACCCCGGAATCTGGGGTACAGTCGGGGGCATAGCTTGTGGGCTGATGAGTTAGATTCAAACGAGGTTGAGCAGCTTGCGATTTGGAGAAATTCTGTGAGAATTGACTCCCACAAAACTGAGGTTTAATGGTAGCTGTTTCTTGTGTGTATTGGTCAAAGTGGTCAGACATCGACCGCTGAACGGTATAGTTCCCCTCTCCAAAACTGAGGTGGTTTTGACGTCGTAAAGACCCCCGTAGTTTCCGATTTATGGGTTCATTGCCCATGAATGTGCTAGAAGGATCGAGATAACTGACAGAATTCTGGCTAGCGTGACGGGGCTCTTGTGCAGGGGGGTTTCCCCGGAATGTAGTATGACTACCACACCGATCAGTGTTCGTTGTCGAGGGGTCCAAAGTAACGGGTTCCTTTTGCCCATATTCTCCTACATTTGAGGCCAGGCTGTTGTCTTGAGGAACAAAGAGAGAGAGAGTTCTTTGATGAACGTTTTGGCTTGGTGCAGTACTTGAGGGACTTTGTAACTGGTTGCTTTGTGGGGACTCCTTGTTATGTGCTAGTTTCTTTTTTAGTATTTCAGTTCCTTTCATATAAGAGAAAAATTATAGTAATAAAATCATGTTTGGAACATTAAATTACATCTCTACGAATTATTATCGTACGCTCACCAATGTAATGACGCAGTGTAAAAACGTAACAACAAAATATTAATTCGCATTTAAAACCAGCTCTGAAGTTAATACAATATTGTCAGTTTTATTCAATTTTCAAGCAGCATGAGACAATTAGTGAAGTGACTGGAGTTTCTTTAATTTAGGATCTTCTCGGTGCTTTTATAGACATTTGTTCGTAACCATTGGGTTGTGTCGTATACAAGATTCAAAACAAAGACACATACAAACGCAAACCACTTATTTTACCTTCTAATTCCAAGATAATACCTCAAATAATGTAACCATATTAATATTACTTTATTTATCTTTTATCTTCTAGGCTTCCTTTACCGACAGAAATTAGTGATATATTGAAAAGTGACTTTCCCTTGAAAAATTAAATTGTTGATAAACATTTACTAGAAATACGACTCAACTTACAAGTAACTTTTCCTGAAGAACTAATATTCTGTTGGTAGTTAAACACTGTCTGTTCTTCAGTCTATTTCATTTTAACAAACGTTTAAGTAACAAAAGTTACTTACAAGTAACTTTTCCTGAAGAACTAATATTCTGTTGGTAGTTAAACACTGTCTGTTCTTCAGTCTATTTCATTTTAACAAACGTAACTATTAATCTAGAATAATTACACTTTTTTTACATTTGTTAGGTTAGCAAATATACCAGAATTCAAAACTAGTTAATATAAGTTATTTCAGTGAGATAAAACACCACATCTCAGTTACCTCAAAGATATCACGTTTCGACGATTATATCAATTTATAAAACTGTCTTACTGACTAATGGTCACAGTTCATGTTGAGACCCACGGAGTCATAACGACGTGTCTGATTGTCATATGTTTAGTGCACATTGAATTTAGAACTACCTAACAGTGCAATGCCCCCAGTGATAGTTTTATGACTATCATACGTTTGGTGTACATTGAATTTAGAACAACCTAACAGTGCAATGCCCCCAGTGATAGTTTTATGACTGTCATACGTTTGGTGTACATTGAATTTAGAACTACCTAACAGTGCAATGCCCCCAGTGATAGTTTTATGACTATCATACGTTTGGTGTACATTGAATTTAGAACTACCTAACAGTGCAATGCCCCCAGTGATAGTTTTATGACTATCATACGTTTGGTGTACATTGAATTTAGAACTACCTAACAGTGCAATGCCCCCAGTGATAGTTTTATGACAATAGGCCTGATACCAGTACAGAAAACATTAAGTGGCGTGGATACGCATGGTATTACACTTGGAAATGTGTTAATGTTGTTGGATTTCGTGTAGAGAACTCTCTGAGCTAACCGCTCCACATGTTCACTGCTAGCTGAGAGGAAAGTAAGCTAGGCAGCAGTACATACCGCCAACTTGTCAGCTACTCTAATCAAGTAATGGGATTCATTAGTGTTTCGGCAGTAACGTGGTGTGAACCTCGAACCAAAAGTCGAACACGAAAGCAACTAGGTGGTACTTGTTAACTTCAGAAAACACACCCAATACTGATTATCTGATAATAACAACAAGGTGATTTAGGTACATTACTAAACTATTTGTACGTTAGCATATAGTATCATTCTAGTATTAATAGTATCCATGTGTGTAAGTAACAGTTGCACTTATGTATTCATGTTTATGTATAGAAGTAACAGTTGTATCTACGTATGTAAGTATGTTCATGTAGGTAATCACAGTACCTGTTAATAACAGTATGGTGTTGTAGATAAATTAAATAAGTACCACTATATACTAACATGATGATAAATATCTCTAATTGTTTGATTCAACCTTACACATTGGTTATAAACACGTAATTCCTTCTCGTCAAACCAACAGTTAGTCGAGGTCAAAGTTGAGCAGTCCAGCTTTTCTAACAAGAAGATTCATTACTGAGGACTGGTCTTTATCACGTGGGACTTCAATGAGTATGTCAGCAAATGAAGAGCCGAAACATACGATTTCAGTAAGTAGTAAGATAAAAATGTTAATAAAAAAGTACATGTAAACAAATCGTCAGAAAGATTTCTTTACCTGGCTGGTGGAACTCTGGAGAATATTGTTTGGCTATTATTCTAGAAAAGTCTGAATCTTCCTTCGCATGAACTGCTGAAACACCAGCGAGTTCTGATTTCCCTCGAGCTGTTGCTGTCCTGGAACAACAACAACATAACTTATCCTGTACATAATGTTCAGAGAACACTTAACCTAACTTATCCTGGACATAACCTTCAGAGAACACTTAGCCTAACGTGTCCTGGACATAACCTTTAGAGAACACTTAACCTAACTTATCCTGTACATAACCTTCAGAGAACACTTAGCCTAACGTATCCTGGACATAACCTTCAGAGAACACTTAACCTAACTTATCCTGGACATAACCTTCAGAGAACACTTAACCTAACTTATCCTGGACATAACCTTCAGAGAACACTTAGCCTAACTTATCCTGGACATTATGTTCAGAGAACACTTAGCCGAACTTATCCTGGATATAACCTTCAGAGAACACTTAACCTAGCTTATCCTGTACATAATGTTCAGAGAACACTTAACCTAACTTATCCTGGACATAACGTTCAGAGAACACTTAATCTAACTTATCCTGTACATAACGTTCAAAGAACACTTAACCTAATTTTTTTCTGATCATAACGTTCATAGAACATTTAACATAACCTTATTCTGTACACAACATTCGTAGAACGCTTAACTTATCCTGGACATAACGTTCTCATTTAAATAAAAAAACAATTTGGTCTTTAAATTGTATACTTTTGATAGTAAATGAAGTACAGACCCGAAGGTATATTTCACTTCAGATTGTTCTCAGTGGATAGCAGTGTAAACTGTTATTAGGTTATTATTATATTTTTCTCTATCCTTACAAACCAAGGTAAATACGAGATATTTTTATGAGATAAAATTTACCTTTTAAAAATAGATGTCACGTATGTTCTGTTTATTATCGCTTGCTTATTGTATCGGTAACAATGTTCTAACTGTTTAAGACATTCGTTATAATTCGTTTGTTATATCGGTGCTATATATCTTTTTACTTTTACAGAATAAATGTTTCTCGCCCTGTAAATCATGTTATATTACATGACGAATGTCAACATCACTTCGAAATAAGTAAAATTAACTTCCTAGCGGTATAAGCATGAACTATAATCCTCACTTGGCCATGTAAATACTTACGCAAAATATTCGACATCGACAGTTCTCGTGAAATGGGATTATTATGAAAACAATAAACACACCAGAGCAGTGAGGGTGTGAAGTGTGCAAAAACCAGTATGAAAAACACTAAACACACCAGCGGACTGAGGGTGTGGTGTGTGTAAAAACCCAGTATGAAAAACACTAAACACACCAGCGGAGTGAGGGTGTGACGTGTGCAAAAACCCAGTATGAAAAACACTAAACACACCAGGGGAGTGAGGGTGTGACGTGTGCAAAAATCCAGTATGAAAAACACTAAACACACCAGCGGAGTGAGGGTGTGAGGTGTGCAAAAACCAGTATGAAAAACACTAAACACACCAGCGGAGTGAGGGTGTGACGTGTGCAAAATCCAGTATGAAAACACTAAACACACCAGCAGAGTGAGGGTGTGGCGTGTGCAAAAATCCAGTATGAAAAACACTAAACACACCAGCAGAGTGAGGGTGTGGCGTGTGCAAAAACCCAGTATGACGAAAAATTCAAACAATTTGATCCCGTCTGGGCCAGTGTGACTTTATGAACTTACAACGCTACAAAATTATCCGTATTTCACAATAAATATTTAATAAAATTAAACGTAAACCTATACAACAATAAGTTCAGTTAACTATGACCTTCAAATGATATATTATATGGTAAATTCACATCTAATAGGAAATAATAATGTAAAGAACAGGAATATTAGTAGAAATCAAATAAAAACAAAGAAAACCAGGCGCTGAAAACTGTACTGAACCATAGAGACGAGACGAAACCGTGACAAACCTTTGTTGAACCTATAAACCAGGCACTAAAAACTGTACTGAACCACAAAGACGAGATGAAACCGTGACAAAACTTTGTTGAACCTGTAAACCAGGCACTAAAAACTGTACTGAACCACAAAGACGAGATGAAACCGTGACAAAGCTTTGTTGAACCTGTAAACGAGGCACTAAAACTGTACTGAACCACAAAGACGAGATGAAACCGTGACAAAGCTTTGTTGAACCTGTAAACGAGGCACTAAAACTGTACTGAACCACAAAGACGAGATGAAACCGTGACAAAGCTTTGTTGAACCTGTAAACGAGGCACTAAAACTGTACTGAACCACAAAGACGAGATGAAACCGTGACAAAGCTTTGTTGAACCTGTAAACGAGGCACTAAAACTGTACTGAACCACAAAGACGAGATGAAACCGTGACAAAACTTTGTTGAACCTGTAAACGTAGCACTAAAACTGTACTGAACCACAAAGAGGAGGTGAAACCGTGACAAAACTTCGTTGAACCTATAAACCAGGCACTAAACGCTGTACTGAACCACAACAAGGAGATGAAACCGTGGCAAACCTTTGTTGAACCTGTAAACGAGGCACTAAACGCTGTACTGAACCACAACAAGGAGATGAAACCGTGGCAAACCTTTGTTGAACCTGTAAACGAGGCACTAAAATTGTACTGAACCACAAAGACGAGATGAAACCGTGACAAAGCTTTGTTGAACCTATAAACCAGGCACTAAAAACTGTACTGAACCACAAAGACGAGACGAAACCGTGACAAAGCTTTGTTGAACCTATAAACCAGGCACTAAAAACTGTACTGAACCACAAAAACGAGATGAAACCGTGACAAAATTTGTTGAACCTATAAACCAGGCACTAAAAACTGTACTGAACCACAAAGACGAGATGAAACCGTGACAAAGCTTTGTTGAACCTGTAAACGAGGCACTAAAACTGTACTGAACCACAAAGACGAGATGAAACCGTGACAAAGCTTTGTTGAACCTGTAAACGAGGCACTAAAACTGTACTGAACCACAAAGACGAGATGAAACCGTGACAAAACTTTGTTGAACCTGTAAACGTAGCACTAAAACTGTACTGAACCACAAAGAGGAGGTGAAACCGTGACAAAACTTCGTTGAACCTATAAACCAGGCACTAAAAGCTGTACTGAACCACAACGAGGAGGTGAAACCGTGGCAAACCTTTGTTGAACCTGTAAACGAGGCACTAAAATTGTACTGAACCACAAAGACGAGATGAAACCGTGACAAAGCTTTGTTGAACCTATAAACCAGGCACTAAAACTGTACTGAACCACAAAGACGAGATGAAACCGTGAAAAAGCTTTGATGAACCTATAAACCAGGAACGTAAAGACTTTTCTGAATCACAAACACATGATGAAACCGTGGTAATACAACATATTCTGCTATTTAATGTACACAACGAGAAATGTAATACACGACCACTAACAACTCCACAACTTATCGTAATGTAACTAATATTACCTAGATATAGCAATGTCAGCTTTCTGCAGTGCAACTTGTGAGGCTCTAGCAGCTGCGTTTACAGCGCCATCTATTCTCTCACGGAACTTGGCTGATCGGAACAGGACCAGGTGTTTCTTGTTCATCAGGAAATTGTTTTTGTACTTCCCTTCCTCTTTAGAGCCGTCTTTAAAAGAGGTTATTCCATACCCATACTTCATGTTGTTATACCACTCCCCCTCATATTTCAGCCCGTCTGATCTTTCCGAGATTCCAAACCCACACCGTTTGTCATTTTTCCATTCCCCCATGTAAGTCTCCACCACACTGGCGTCTATTATGTCGTCTTGACTGACAAAACTGACGTTGGAATCGGTGTGACCCGAGGTTCGGGTTTTGGCTGAGTGTGTAGACCCAGAACTGGCCGAACTGGTTGTTGACCCCGTGCTTCGGACAGAACCACTTGCTCCCCGCCGGTCAATGTCTCCAGTGCTACGCTGTTTCTTAAGTCTCAAAGTCTAAATAAAAAAAATATCACAATAATTACACCTGTAGAGACAGAAAGTCTGTATGTATAAACATTAGTGATTGGTTTATACAGTACTAGTTATGCATATCATTACACCTGTAGAGACAGAGAGTCTCCATGTATAAACATTAGTGATTGATTTATACAGTACTAGTTATGCATATCATTACACCTGTAGAGACAGAGAGTCTCTATGTATAAACATTAGTGATTGGTTTATACAGTACTAGTTATGCATATCATTATATCTGTAGAGACAGAAAGTCTGTATGTATAAACATTAGTGATTGGTTTATACAGTACTAGTTATGCATATCATTACACCTGTAGAGACAGAGAGTCTCTATGTATAAACATTAGTGATTGGTTTATACAGTACTAGTTATGCATATCATTACACCTGTAGAGACAGAGAGTCTCTATGTATAAACATTAGTGATTGGTTTATACAGTACTAGTTATGCATATCATTATATCTGTAGAGACAGAGAGTGTAGAGAGCCATAGTTTAGTTTTTGCTAAAACAACAACAACAGGTAAACTGTATAGATGGACTGTAGTTTCTGGGTGCTGACTAGAGTTATTGAACACCGAAACATCCGGACGGTAGTGGTTAATTACCTGCCAAACAGGAATTGGCTGTTCAAAACATTATTGTATTTCACTCAAAGTACTCGATTTTCTATTAAATATTAGATGGATGGAAACAATTACTTCTTCTAGAACGTGTAACTAATTACAGGATTTACAGAAATTAAAACCTTAATTTTTTGTAACCTATGACGAATTCTAGAGTTTATATTAGTTACATGGGTAGAACACCTTTTTTCAGATCCAGTGAATGACAAATGTAATATCTTTAGTCTATTAGACATGACGTTTTCTGTTTCTTCTTTTGGATTAGAATATTATACATTACGTTTTATGTTTCTTCTTTTGGATTAGTGTATTAGACATGACGTTTTATGTTTCTTCTTTTGGATTATTGTATTAGACATGATGTGTATCATCACCGAGTTTCCTATCACTTATTAACTTCTCTTCATCACTGCTCTAATCTTCAATAACAAAACAGTTTTATTCAGATTTCATTCGTGACTTGGGCATTCGAAATCCATACAATTTGTCCTAAGGTCTACAGTGAATAAGAACTAATTGTTGAATAAAAGAAGGAATAAATTTGACATTCTGGGTTGGTGGTAAATACACATTTTTGTTATTTTGAATCAACAATTGCTGTTCAAATTCCCTCAGTAAGTACATTTTACAGTATTCGTATATATGTTGAACTTACCATCACAGAACTGAATTAACTTGACTACCCTAACTCTATCAATCTTTACAAGTCGTGCAACTGAATGGAGAAGTATTGCATTTGATTGCAGTACAGTCCAAAGCTGTGATGTAGCAATCGCTATGTTACTAATGTTTACAAGTTAATTTAACCTGACACTAGAACCGTCTAATGAGGACTCGACACCTTCAGTTTCCAAATAAAACTTGTGGTATTCAACTTTCAGATGAAGTTCATATACAAGTTGAAGATACAAGAAAGTTATGTCAAACTTGGAAAGAATGAAACGGTAGCATCTCTGGAGTGAAGAAATAAGCCTTCACTTCGTAAAGAATCCTACTTTGATTTTGTATTGATGACTCAACAATTTTGTCTCTGCAACTTATATATTAATTTCTTATGAAAGTCAAATACCACAAATGTGCTTCTTACACTATGGTTCAAGTTTATCTGTTTACATGTTTATAGCTAAGCAAAGATAGATAATAAGTTATATGTGCTCTGCCCTTCACAGGTATCGAAACCTGGTTTTTAGCCTTATATGCCTTCAGACTTAGTACTGTGCCACTGAAGGAGGGGAAGAGAGCGGGTTTACAGTGGTGTTGATTAATAAACCTTAACACAAGTCTGAAGAAGGATTCTAATTGATTACTAACAAAGACAGTTGTAGTTGGTTCATCAGTGCAGTGTTGATTAATAAACCTTAACACAAGTCTGAAGAAGGATTCTCGTTGATTACTAACAAAGACAGTTGTAGTTGGTTCATCAGTGCAGTGTTGATTAATAAACCTTAACACAAGTCTGAAGAAGGATTCTCGTTGATTACTAACAAAGACAGTTGTAGTTGGTTCATCAGTGTAGTGTTGATTAATAAACCTTAACACAAGTCTGAAGAAGGATTCTGGCTGATTACTAACAAAGATAGTTGAAGTTGGTTCATCAGTGCAGCAAGTCTCAGTAGTCACTGATAAGATTGAAATAGAACATGTAACTTAATCTATGTGCTTGTGAGTAATGACTATAAAATAATCTGTGTTTTGTTTGTCGTGACTATAAAGCAATGTGTACTTTTGTTTGTTGTAACTATGAAACGATCTGCGCTTTTGTTTGTTGTAACTCTGTAGTCATTCTTGGTCCACTATCACTGACAGTGAGAGTCAATATTTATATAGAAATAGAAGATATGTTTCAGAAAATATTTGGCCTGGTTCTGCAGAAACCTGGTTTTGAATAATTCTTTGAATGGTATTTATTGTGTCCTTATAAGAAACCGAATTACTTTATCTGTAATCCTACAAACTTGGACGTTATCTGATGTCAGTTTGTTTATTCATTACCACTTTGTGTGTTATTCATCTTGAAGTTTACTTTGTGTTCGTTCCTTCAAAAAACTAACAATACCATCCACTGGTCGCTTCCCAATCAGAGATGGATTTTTGTTTATACCATCTGCTTCATGGGTCTTCAAACATTTTCCACATTATACGTCTGTATGGCACGAATAACTGGTTGTGACTGACACTTCATATTCCCAGAATAAAAACCGTGATCCATAACTGCTGTTTCAAGTTGAAAATATTCCGAATTCTAAATATTTTACGTTAATTACCAATGTGGACTTATTAAGGGTTAAGAATTTAGGGTTAAGCAAGTTTTTTATTTAATGAAAATATTCAACGAATAACAAAATGTATTTATAAGCAAGCCAGATCTTAAAAGAAAATTTAACTTACTTGAATAATGGACTTCTTGAGGTTCGAAGATCTTTCCACCAAAGAGCGTCGCCGCGGTAGAGGTTCGTCACTTTTCGCTTTAAGCACGAAACCACCACGAGAGTCGTCGATTTTCCGATCTCTTTCGCTTGCTGGGTCTTCTTGTTCACTCTGGAGTGACGTCATTGATGCGCGGAGATTCCTTGGACGGAAAAGAGAGGCCAACCCAAAGGGGGCGCTAGTTCGCACTCCGTAGCCATGTCTCAATCCCCTAAACCACTGACCTTGGTAAATGCCTAAAATTTTAAAAGTACACCAACTTTTGTAATAAAATACTGAAAACAAACAAAGAAAATCAGATACGTTCATTAATCGACATAAATTAAGTGATACTTTGTCACCATCTAACAAAAGTTGCATGTTTTGTACTAAATCATGAATTTTTGTTTATGCCATCTGCTTGTCACGGTTACAAATTACTTTTTGATTTGAACCAAAAATTAGGTTTTAGGCTAAAATGATAAAGAGAAGTGAATTAATAAAAAAAATTCCATTGCTAAAATTTGATGACAGTCAGTATAATGAAATGTTTCGGGATTGTATAAGAACTGGTCAAGTACCCCCTAGATGGGTCAAATAAACAAAGGTCTGTGGATTATGGGGAATAAATACTGGTTAGATATCCCAGAAATGGGTTAAATAAAAAAAGGTCTGTGGATTGTGGAGAACAAACACTGGTTAGATATCCCAGAAATGGGTCAAATCAACAAATGTCTGTGGATTGTGGGGAACAAACACTGGTTAGATATCCCAGAAATGGGTCAAATAAACAAAGGTGTGTAGATTGTGGGGAATAAATACTCGTTAGGTGCCCCAGAGATGAGTTAAATAAACAAAGATCTGTGTATTGTGGGGAATAAATACTGGTTAGATGCCCCAGAGATGAGTTAAATAAACAAAGGTCCGTGGATTGTGGGGAATAAATACTGGTTGGGTGCCCCAGAGATGGGTTAAATAAACAAAGGTCTGTGAATTGTGGGGAATAAATACTGGTTAGGTGCCCCAGAGATGGGTTAAATAAACAAAGGTCTGTGGATTGTAGGGAATAAATGGTGGTTAGATATCCCAGAAATGGGTCAAATAAGCAAATGTCTGTGGATTGTGAGGAACAAACACTGGTCAGATATCCCAGAAATAGGTCAAACAAACAAAGGTCTGTAGATTGTAGGGAATAAATGGTGGTTAAGTATCCCAGAGATGGATCAAGTAAATTCATTATAATATTGTCTTGCCGGCTGAAGTTGAAAACGTCACAGGTCAAAATAGAAAGCGGGTTATAACTCAATAAACGGTTCTTCATATCAACCTTATGGTGGCTTCAGACGAGTTTATGTATTTCATTAATACATATTTTTTCTGCGTTCTTCTATATAGAGAGTGAGTGCATTATCTAAGGTGAACATCTACCTTCTGTTTCTGAGATAGACCTCTATCTTCTGTTATTGAGATACACCTCTACCTTCTGTTTCTAAGATACACACCTCTACCTTCTCTTTCTGAGACAGACCTCTACCTTCTGTTTCTGAGACAGACCTCTACTTCTGTTTCTGAGACAGACCTCTACCTTCTGTTTCTGAGACAGACCTCTACCTTCTGTTTCTGAGACAGACCTCTACCTTCTGTTTCTGAGACAGACCTCTACCTTCTGTTTCTGAGATACACCTTTACCTTCTGTTTCTGAGACAGACCTCTACTTTCTGTTTCTAAGATACACCTCTACCTTCTGTTATTGAGATACACCTCTACCTTCTCTTTCTGAGATAGACCTCTACCTTCTCTTTCTGAGACAGACTTCTTCCTTCTGTTTCTAATATAAAACATTTATATGATATTAACACAATATTAATGAACAAGACAATAAAACCAACAAAACCTGGTGAGATGGACCTTATTATTAACAATAGAACAGTTTTTGTGGTTCATGACACAACCATATAGAAGCAATACTGCTACCTTAACCTGGTTCATGAAACAACTATATAGGAACAATACTGCTACCTTAACCTGGATCATGAAACAACTATATAGAAGCAATACTGCTACCTTATCCTGGTTCATGAAACAACTATATAGGAACAATACTGCTACCTTAACCTGGATCATGAAACAACTATATAGAAGCAATATTGATACCTTAACCTGGATCATGAAACAACTATATAGGAACAATACTGCTACCTTAACCTGGATCATGAAACAACTATATAGAAGCAATACTGCTACCTTATCCTGGTTCATGAAACAACTATATAGGAACAATACTGCTACCTTAACCTGGATCATGAAACAACTATATAGAAGCAATATTGATACCTTAACCTGGATCATGAAACAACTATTTAGAAGCAATACTGCTACCTTATCCTGGTTCATGAAACAACTATATAGGAACAATACTGCTACCTTAACCTGGATCATGAAACAACTATATAGGAGCAATACTGCTACCTTAACCTGGTTCATGAAACAACTATATAGAAGCAATACTGCTACCTTATCCTGGTTCATGAAACAACTATATAGGAACAATACTGCTACCTTAACCTGGATCATGAAACAACTATATAGGAGCAATACTGCTACCTTAACCTGGTTCATGAAACAACTATATAGAAGCAATACTGTTATCTTACCCTTGTTCATGAAACAACTATATAGAAGCAATACTGTTACCTTAACCTTGTTCATGAAACAACTATATAGGAGCAATACTGTTACCTTAACCTTGTTCATGAAACAATTATATAGAAGCAATACTGTTACCTTAACCTGGTTCATGAAACAATTATTTACCAACAACATTACTCCATTCATAATAAACAACACTATTTGTGTGATAAATGGGTGTTAGTGTATCATTATATATACAATGAGGATACTGGTACCTTTATACACATATTAAATTGTGAACAACCTACATGATGAGGGTTACATTATATTTTGTAATATAACATAAGTCTGTTCGGAAACCTATTCAGGTAACCAAACGTGTGGAATGTAATGTATAAGTCACCTATATACGTATAACACACTACTAGTGTGTACAGATAGACACCAAACTAATGAGACATGTACAGGCACACAGACACAGCCATGTTACATAATTTATATTGATTCATGTTTTTTTAAGAGGCATATATCGTTAAGTAACTCTATAACATACTCTGACATTATTGTCTATGAAACACCATATATCGTTAAGTAAGTCTATAACATACTCTGACATTATTGTCTATGAAACACAATATATCGTTAAGTAACTCTATAACATACTCTGACATTATTGTCTATGAAATACAATATATCGTTAAGTAACTCTATAACATACTCTGACATTATTGTCTATGAAATACAATATATCGTTAAGTAACTCTATAACATACTCTGACATTATTGTCTATGAAATATAATATATTGTTAAGTAAGTCTACAACATACTCTGACATTATTGTCTATGAAACACAATATATCGTTAAGTAACTCTATAACATACTCTGACATTATTGTCTATGAAATACAATATATCGTTAAGTAACTCTATAACATATTCTGACATTATTGTCTATGAAACACAATATATCGTTAAGTAACTCTATAACATACTCTGACATTATTGTCTGTGAAACACAATTTTATAGTTAAGTAACTCTATAACATACTCTGACATTATTGTCTATGAAATACAATGTATCGTTAAGTAACTCTATAACATACTCTGACATTATTGTCTGTGAAACACAATATATCGTTAAGTCTATAACATACTCCGACATTATTGTCTATGAAACACAATATATCGTTAAGTAAATCTATAACATACTCTGACATTATTGTCTATGAAATACAATATATCGTTAAGTAACTCTATAACATACTCTGACATTATTGTCTATGAAATACAATATATTGTTAAGCAACTCCAACATACTCTGACATTATTGTCTATGAAACACAATATATCGTTAAGTAAGTCTATAACATACTCTGACATTATTGTCTATGAAATACAATATATCGTTAAGTAACTCTATAACATACTCTGACATTATTGTCTATAAAATATAATATATTGTTAAGTAAGTCTATAACATACTCTGACATTATTGTCTATGAAACACAATATATCGTTAAGTAAGTCTATAACATACTCTGACATTATTGTCTATGAAATACAATACGTTAAGTAAGTATATAACATACTCTGACATTATTGTCTATGAAACACAATATATCGTTAAGTAAGTCTATAACATACTCTGACATTATTGTCTATGAAACACAATATATCGTTAAGTAAGTCTATAACATACACTGACATTATTGTCTATGAAACACAATATATCGTTAAGTAAGTCTATAACATACTCTGACATTATTGTCTATGAAATACAATATATCGTTAAGTAACTCTATAACATATTCTGACATTATTGTCTATGAAATACAATATATTGTTAAGTAACTCTCTAACATACTCTGACATTATTGTCTATGAAATACAATATATCGTTAAGTAACTCTAACATACTCTGACATTATTGTCTATGAAACACAATATATTGTTAAGTAACTCTATAACATACTCTGACATTATTGTCTGTGAAACACAATATATCGTTAAGTCTATAACATACTCCAACATTATTGTCTGTGAAACACAATATATCATTAAGTAACTGTATAACATACTCTGACATTATTGTCTATGAAATACAATATATTGTTAAGTAACTCTATAACATACTCTGACATTATTGTCTATGAAATACAATATATTGTTAAGCAACTCTAACATACTCTGACATTATTGTCTATGAAATACAATATATTGTTTAGTAAGTCTATAACATACTTTGACATTATTGTCAATGAAACACAATATACATATGTTTAAAATAATATCAACAAAATATGACATAACTCGTTACAAAAATCATTGAAAGACAGAACTCTTACAAATCATATTCTTTGAGAGGTAACAAACATTAATGTGATTATAAATAAGAAACCACCAGTTTCTTGTTTTATTTGATACTTAAAGTCATAATTGTAGCTTAAAGAAAACAAGAAACACATGTTATTAATGTCTTAAATTATAATTCTTCAATTTCAGTTTCTTATACTGTTTTCTGATACTATTCATTGTTTAAAATCATTTGCTATATCATGTGTAAGCTTATTGTTAAATAACACTTGATTTAACAATAATTGATAGATTTAACTCTGCAATTACTGTTAGGTAGATTGTTACCATTTAACTCTGCAATTACTGTTAGGTACACTGTTACCATTTATCTCATCTACTATTGATAGATAAATTAATACAATTTAACTCAACTATTATTGTGAGGTACATTGTTACCTGTTATCTCAACTACTATTGTGAGGTAAATTGTTACCTGTTTTCTCAACTACTATTGTGAAGTACATTGTTACCTGTTATCTCAACTACTATTGTCAGCTACATTGTTACCTGTTATCTCAACTACTATTGTGAAGTACACTGTTACCTGTTATCTCAACTACTATTGTGAAGTACATTGTTACCTGTTATCTCAACTACTATCGTCAGCTACATTGTTACCTGTTATCTCAACTACTATTGTCAGCTACATTGTTACCTGTTATCTCAACTACTATTGTGAAGTACACTGTTACCTGTTATCTCAACTACTATTGTGAAGTACACTGTTACCTGTTATCTCAACTACTATTGTGAAGTACACTGTTACCTGTTATCTCAACTACTATTGTGAAGTACACTGTTACCTGTTATCTCAACTACTATTGTGAAGTACATTGTTACCTGTTATCTCAACTACTATCGTCAGCTACATTGTTACCTGTTATCTCAACTACTATTGTCAGCTACATTGTTACCTGTTATCTCAACTACTATTGTGAAGTACACTGTTACCTGTTATCTCAACTACTATTGTGAAGTACACTGTTACCTGTTATCTCAACTACTATTGTGAGGTACATTGTTACCTGTTATCTCAACTACTATTGTGAGCTACATTGTTACCTGTTATCTCAACTACTATTGTGAAGTACACTGTTACCTGTTATCTCAACTACTATTGTCAGCTACATTGTTACCTGTTATCTCAACTACTATTGTCAGCTACATTGTTACCTGTTATCTCAACTATTATTGTCAGCTACACTGTTACCTGTTATCTCAACTACTATTGTGAAGTACACTGTTACCTGTTATCTCAACTACTATTGTGAGCTACATTGTTACCTGTTATCTCAACTACTATTGTGAAGTACACTGTTACCTGTTATCTCAACTACTATTGTCAGCTACATTGTTACCTGTTATCTCAACTACTATTGTCAGCTACATTGTTACCTGTTATCTCAACTATTATTGTCAGCTACATTGTTACCTGTTATCTCAACTACTATTGTGAAGTACACTGTTACCTGTTATCTCAACTACTATTGTGAGCTACATTGTTACCTGTTATCTCAACTACTATTGTGAAGTACACTGTTACCTGTTATCTCAACTACTATTGTGAAGTACACTGTTACCTGTTATCTCAACTACTATTGTGAGCTACATTGTTACCTGTTATCTCAATGGTATTACATGGTATTACATCTTACGCTAATAATTAAAATACAGTTTTAAGTTCATGGCTTCAGTAATACGGTGTTGTTTGTCACCATATAAACGTGGTGTAATGAAGAGTTATATGTAATGAAAGATGAAAATAGTAAAATGTTGTTTTATGCCTTTAAAAAAAGAGACAGACAGAGAATATAGTTAGAAGTTAGTTACACTGTCAGTTATTGCAATGAAACTTACTTCATTAACAACAATTCCAGAATGAACCCAATGAAAGAGAAATAAAATAAACCACTGTCTCTCAAGATATATTAATTTGAATTCCAAACCAAATTTGTTTTTGTCCTTCCAAACTTTTGTTTTCAAATTTCTTTATAGTTCTTATGTCATTGAAACAAGAACAAAATATATTATTCATTTGAAGTCTGAACAGGTCTATTAAGCACATTTTATTACTATACACATTTGTTTTAAAGGTTTTCACCTTCTAAAATAGTGAATATTTACAAGTTTCACTTCTCAGGTAAAATCGCCACCTACCGGTGTATTTAGTAAATTGTACAATAACATTCCTGATTTCATTGTCACGTATTACCACAGGTCTAGAAAAAAATAATATAAATACCATGAAAGTACATGAGGCATAAATGACATAAAAATTTTGTTCAACCTGAAATATGGTAAGTGTCAAATGTAATTACAGAATACAATATATTGCTGATAAAATCAATTAGAATCCTGCTTCATCTGCTTGTAAAAGACGTATACACCCTAACATTTCATACTTTATCAAGTGGTGAAAAGAGTGTTGCGTTTTGTGTTATCCCAGCCGGCCTGAAACACATCATCGGTAATGATTATAACAAATATAGTGTGGTTGAAATACCATTAATATTATAATACATTCTTCTAATTTTTGAAAGTCCCTAAGACAATATATTAAGAATTTAGTGTATAAAAATACAATAGATTTAACAAATATAATTAATTATTAGTGAGAAAAGTTACTATACAGTTTGACCTGTAAAATTGTTAATACATAAGTATTGTAACATAATTATTAGTAACAAGTTACTATACAGTTTGACCTGTAAGATTGTTAATACATAAGTATTGTAACATAATTATTAGTGATAAGTTACTATACAGTTTGACCTGTAAGATTGTTAATATATAAGTATAGTAACATAATTATTAGTGATAAGTTACTATACAGTTTGACCTGTAAGATTGTTAACACATAAGTATAGTAACATAATTATTAGTGATAAGTTACTATACAGTTTGACCTGTAAGATTGTTAACACATAAGTATTGTAACATAATTATTAGTGATAAGTTACTATACAGTTTGACCTGTAAGATTGTTAACACATAAGTATTGTAACATAATTATTAGTGATAAGTTACTATACAGTTTGACCTGTAAGATTGTTAATACATAAGTATTGTAACATAATTATTAGTGATAAGTTACTATACAGTTTGACCTGCAAGATTATTAATACATAAGTATTGTTACATAATTATTAGTGATAAGTTACTGTAAAGTTTGACCTGTAAGATTGTTAATACATAAGTATTGTAACATAATTATTAGTGATAAGTTACTATACAGTTTGACCTGTAAGATTGTTAATACATAAGTATTGTAACATAATTATTAGCGATAAGTTACTATACAGTTTGACCTGTAAGATTGTTAATACATAAGTATTGTAACATAATTATTAGTAACAAGTTACTATACAGTTTGACCTGTAAGATTGTTAATACATAAGTATTGTAACATAATTATTAGTGATATGTTACTATACAGTTTGACCTGTAAGATTGTTAATACATAAGTATTGTAACATAATTATTAGTGATAAGTTACTATACAGTTTGACCTGTAAGATTGTTAATACATAAGTATTGTAACATAATTATTAGTGATAAGTTACTATACAGTTTGACCTGCAAGATTGTTAATATATAAGTATTGTAACATAATTATTAGTGATATGTTACTATACAGTTTGACCTGTAGGATTGTTAATACATATATTGTTCAACGATGTTTTTCTTCACTATTATTGTTTCTTACGATAAGTTGGTACTGTTACCGATCTCTGAATTTTGAATCAGGGTTCGAATCTGTGTGATACAACTAAATATTACCCGCAATTTAAGATGTTGGTGTGTTAGAAGTGTGAAAGTAAATCCCATAACATCGAGACTGAATGGTAGGGTATTTCAAAACTAGGGACAACAACACATAACAATTGCAACTTGGCAAGAAATACACGAGTAAGAAGTACATATTAACTGTGATATAAAGTTAGCGGAATTTCTTCCTGTTATTGATAAAGAGATCGGATGTCAGTTCGGAGTTCATCGGATAAGGGACGCCTGAATGAATACAAATTAAGGTGATTGCTTTTGATGTTATAACTGTTATGAGTTAAATTTCCAATGATATGACTCCATTTTAGCTGATGGCTGCATGACATTGAGATAAAAATAGTCCTAGTGATCGAGAGACTTTATGAAGTTTCTAGAAACAAGACTACAAGATAGATACTTAAATCAGTTTTCAGTTAGTAAAGTGTCAGCAAGAGTAAAGTATTCAAATCGGTAGTTCTTATCGTGTATTTTCAGTTGCTCGATGGATTAACAGTTAAATACCACAAGTACATTTATTGGTATATTAGTACAGTACCACTAGTGAGTAAAATGTTGAAAGTAAAGACATCATTTGAGATCTCAAACCTATAACTGTGTACAAGAGATATTTTTATCCATCAGACAATTTTCAAATTTTACAGGCAAAATGTTTGTAACATCAAGATAGTTATCAAATGTTTTTGAAAGACAACGCTATACCATGTCTGTTATTTTCAGTAAATATAACTGACCTCGTAACCAACATAGAATTGGGGAACTAAATATAAATAATATTTCTATAATTATAACACAAATATTTACCTTAAACAGCTGAAATCTCTCAACATTATATCTTTATTGTTTTGATTAGATTGGCCTTTCTGCAGTACCTGGCCAACATTACAGAAGTTACAATGACGCTTAGCACGTACAATCGTATTACCGTATCCAAGAGTAAAAGAGTGGGCTTTACAAACTGACTTGTCTATGCTGCATTTTAGTAGACGAGTATTTTGTTACTCACAGTTACATTTTAGTTATAATACACTATATATATGTGTGTGTATACGTGATTACTGTATACAAATATGTTCATAAACTTATTTTTCCTAAAATATACAACAGTAAATAAAGACATGTAACAAACAATTATCTCTTCTAGTTACAAACTTTGTACTCTTTCACTGCTTGAAGTAGATTGTTAAGCCTTATCAAATTTCACACGTGAAATTTCAAGCTCACTGAAGGCCTTATTACTTGGATTGTTTGTTTGTTTGGAATTTCGCACAAAGCTACTCGAGGGCTATCTGTGCTAGCCGTCCCTAATTTAGCAGTGTAAGACTAGAGGGAAGGCAGCTAGTCATCACCACCCACCGCCAACTCTTGGGCTACTCTTTTACCAACGAAAAGTGAGATTGACCGTCACGTTATACGCCCCCACGGCTAGGGGGGGGGGAGCATGTTTAGCGCGACGCGGGCGCGAACCCGCGACCCTCGGATTACGAGTCGCACGCCTTACGCGCTTGGCCATGCCGGGCCCTTATTACTTGGAATCTCACATCATAAGAACTAGACTTACACCCTAATACTTCAATATGGCTGAGAAAGCCGCTAGGCGATATTTTGACCCTTCGATTGGTTGCAGTTACGTCACGCAATCACGTAATACAAACTTATGCCGCCATGATCGTAGGCTAGACGCCGCATCAGTGCGCCTCAGTTAGCTGGTCAGCAGTTCGTTTCTCATAACAGTTCTGAATTATTTTGAACGTGTTGACTACATGAGTATTTGTTGGTTGTCAGAACAGACAAGACCGAGATCCACGAAAGAGCTTTCACCGTTTTCCGACGGATCCTGAGCGTAGATCTCGATGGATCGCTGCAGTAAAGCGAGAAGGTTGGCAGCCCACCAGCGCAAGTCGTGTGTGCAGCGACCATTTCATTCTGAGTAAGTAACCACTATATCTGCAGGAGATAATAAATATATAGTTTAGATTATAAATATAGGAGGGCTCTGAAACCAGAAACAAAATACAATCGTTATATAGTTGTGTTGAGGCTGTACAAATATATTATTATATTCTTTTACTTTTATAAGGGGGGGGGGGCTGTATAAACAGTCATAAACAAAACAGTTCATGACAGGTCACAAAGAAACGATTATAAAATTATATCCCTGTATTATTTCGTAGCTTAACATGCATCACGACTGTGTATTGTATAAAATGTACTTTTCATTTGATAGAACGATACATAAATAATTCGGTTGCTCTTGTTTAATCAATAACAGTAATTATATATGTAAAAACGGCTCGTTTGGATTGAGAAAATTTTTTACGTAGAGGAGTGAACAACGTTTGGACCTTCTTCGGTCATCGTCAGATTCACAAAGAAAGAGAGAGGTAACTGACCGGAAGCTGACCACATGTTTGAAAGGGGTTGTGTAACTGAGTGTCGGAATGTAGTACATGACGATGACCGAAGAAGGTCGAAACGTTGTTCACTCCTCTACGTAAAATATTCTCTCAACCCAAACGAGCCGTTTTTACATATATATTTCTCTACAAGTGGGTTTTCTCGACATCACTGATTAATAACAGTTAATGATTCACTTTTATTTAAATACAAAAAAAAAATCAGGCTGCAAGTTATTTACATATATTACTGGTACTTATGTATTTGTCAACTTATATTTATGAAAACAGCTAATTGTCACAAAATTATGCAATATGTTTATTTTTGTATTAGAGGTAAGAGTGATGACCCCCTTTCCCTAGAATCTATTCCTTCACAGTTCCAATGTGTGTCTTCTCCACAGAAGAAAAAGTCAAAAGTCGCTATGGATACATTCGACAGAAGATCAGCCTTCAAAAGCTAAGAAAATGTGGTGGGTTTTTAATTGTTAAACTTCTGTTAAAACCATAAAAAAATGTTTATTTCAGTAACCAATGATGTGCTTGATTTTTAAGTATTCTTTTTCATATAAGTAACTTTATGTTTAAGTTTCTGATAATCATTTAATAAACATGAATATATACAAATCGATCACAAGTAGTTTTCATTTTGTTTCAGTCGTGTCCCAGAGTAAAACTGACCAGTTTCTGCTGTCCATGTCTAATTCTACTCCTGTTGCGTACTGTGTGGAAGCTGCTGATAAACAGGAAGGTGGACCTCAACTTCCAGACACAGCCAGAGATATCTCCATACAGACTGATCTCAGTACGACTGATACTGAAGCTTTACAGACAGAGTGTCAGAGATCTCCATACAGACTGATCTAAGTATAACTGATACTGAAGCTTTACAGACAGTGTCAGAAATCTCCATACAGACTGATCTCAGTATACCTGATACTGAAGCTTTACAGACAGAATGTCAGAGATCTCAATACAGACTGATCTAAGTATAACTGATACTGAAGCTTTACAGACAGAGTGTCAGAGTGCTCCATACAGATTGATCTCAGTATGACTGATACTGAAACTTAACAGTGTGTAAGAGACATCCATACAGACTGATCTCAGAATAACTGATACTGAAGCTTTACAGACAGTGTGTCAGAGATCTCCATACAGACTGATCACAGTATGACTGATACTGAAGCTTTACAGACAGAGTGTCAGAGATCTCCATACAGACTGATCTCAGTATGACTGATACTGAACCTTTACAGACAGAGTGTCAGAGATCTCCATACAGACTGATCTCAGTATAACTGATACTGAAATGTTACAGACAGTGTGTCAGAGATCTAAATACAGACTGATCTCAGTATAACTGATACTGAAGCTTTACAGACAGTGTGTCAGAGATCTCCATACAGACTGATCTCAGTATGACTGGAACTTTACAGACAGTCTCAGAGATCTCCATACAGACTGATCTCAGTATAACTGATACTGAAACTTCACAGACAGAGTGTCAGAGATCTCCATACAGACTGATCTCAGTATAACTGATACTGAAGCTTTACAGACAGAGTGTCAGAGATCTCCATACAGACTGATCTAAGTATGACTGATACTGAAGCTTTACAGACAGAGTGTCAGTGATCTCCATACAGACTGATCTCAGTATGACTGAAACTGAAACTTTACAGACAGTCTCAGAGATCTCCATACAGACTGATCTCAGTATGACTGAAACTGAAACTTTACAGACAGTCTCAGAGATCTCCATACAGACTGATCTCAGTATGACTGATACTGAAACGTTACAGACAGTTTGTCAGAGATCTCCATACAGACTGATCTCAGTATAACTGATACTGAAGATTTACAGACAGTGTATAAGAGATCTCCATACAGACTGATCTCAGTATGACTGAAACTGAAACTTTACAGACAGTCTCAGAGATCTCCATACAGACTGATCTCAGTATGACTGATACTGAAACGTTACAGACAGTTTGTCAGAGATCTCCATACAGACTGATCTCAGTATAACTGACACTGAAGCTTTACAGACAGTGCCAGAGATCTCAATACAGACTGATCTCAGTATAACTGATACTGAAGCTTTACAGACAGTGTGTCAGAGATCTCCATACAGACTTATCTCAGTATGACTGATACTGAAGCTTTACAGACAGAGTGTCAGAGATATCCATACAGACTGATCTCAGTATGACTGATACTGAAGCTTTACAGACAGTGTGTCAGAGATCTCCATACAGACTGATCTCAGTATGACTGATACTGAACCTTTACAGACAGAGTGTCAGATATCTCCATACAGACTGATCTCAGTATGAATGAAACTTTACAGACAGTCTCAGAGATCTCCATACAGACTGAACTCAGTATAACTGATATTGAAGCTTTACAGACAGTGTCAGAGATCTCCATACAGACTGATCTCAGTATAACTGATACTGAAGCTTTACAGACAGTGTGTCAGAGATCTCCATACAGACTGATCTAAGTATGACTGATACTGAAGCTTTACAGACAGAGTGTCAGTGATCTCCATACAGACTGATCTCAGTATGACTGAAACTGAAACTTTACACAGTCTCAGAGATCTCCATACAGACTGATCTCAGTATGACTGAAACTGAAACTTTACAGAGAGTCTCAGAGATCTCCATACAGACTGATCTCAGTATAACTGATACTGAACCTTTACAGACAGAGTGTCAGAGATTTCCATACATACTGATCTCAGTATAACTGATACTGAAACTTTACAGACAGAGTGTCAGAGATCTCCATACAGACTGATCTAAGTATAACTGATACTGAAGCTTTACAGACAGTGTCAGAGATCTCCATACAGACTGATCTCAGTATAACTGATACTGAAGCTTTACAGTCAGTGTGTCAGAGATCTCCATACAGACTGATCTAAGTATGACTGATACTGAAGCTTTACAGACAGAGTGTCAGTGATCTCCATACAGACTAATCTCAGTATGACTGAAACTGAAACTTTACAGACAGTCTCAGAGATCTCCATACAGACTGATCTCAGTATAACTGATACTAAAACATTACAGACAGTGTGTCAGAGATCTCCATACAGACTGATCTCAGTATAACTGATACTGAAGCTTTACAGACAGTGACAGAGATCTCCATACAGACTGATCTCAGTATAACTGATACTGAAGCTTTACAGAAAGTGTCAGAGATCTACATACAGACTGATCTCAGTATAACTGATACTGAAGCTTTACAGAAAGTGTGTCAGAGATCTCCATACAGACTGATCTAAGTATGACTGATACTGAAGCTTTACAGTCAGAGTGTCAATGATCTCCATACAGACTGATCTCAGTATGACTGAAACTGAAACTTTACAGACAGTGTGTCAGAGATCTCCATACAGACTGATCTCAGTATAACTGATACTGAAGCTTTACAGACAGTGACAGAGATCTCCATACAGACTGATCTCAGTATGACTGAAACTGAAACTTTACAGACAGTGTGTCAGAGATCTCCATACAGACTGATCTCAGTATGACTGATACTGAAACTTTACAGAGAGTGTCAGAGATCTCCATACAGGCTGATCTCAGTATAACTGATACTGAAGCTTTACAGTGTGTCAGAGATCTCCATACAGACTGATCTCAATATGACTGATACTGAAGCTTTTCATACAGAGTGTCAGAGATCTCCATACAGACTGATCTCAGTATGACTGATACTGAAGCTTTAGAGACAGAGTGTCAGAGATCTCCATACAGACTGATCTCAGTATGACTGATACTGAAACTTTACAGAGAGTGTCAGAGATCTCCATACAGGCTGATCTCAGTATAACTGATACTGAAACATTACAGACAGTGAAAAAGATCTCCATACAGACTAACATCAGTATGACTGATACTGAAGCTTTACAGACAGAGTGTCAGTGATCTCCATGCAGACTGATCTCAGTATGACTGAAACTGAAACTTTACAGACATTCTCAGAGATCTCCATACAGACTGATCTCAGTATAACTGATACTGAAACGTTACAGACAGTGTGTCAGAGATCTCCATACAGACTGATCTCAGTTTAACTGATACTGAAGCTTTACAGACAGTGACAGAGATCTCCATACAGACTGATCTCAGTATAACTGATACTGAAGCTTTACAGTGTGTCAGAGATCTCCATACAGACTGATCTCAATATGACTGATACTGAAGCTTTTCATACAGAGTGTCAGAGATCTCCATACAGACTGATCTCAGTATGACTGATACTGAAGCTTTACAGACAGAGTGTCAGAGATCTCCATACAGACTGATCTCAGTATGACTCATACTGAAACTTTACAGAGAGTGTCAGAGATCTCCATACAGGCTGATCTCAGTATAACTGATACTGAAACTTTACAGACAGTGTCAAAGATCTCCATACAGACTAATCTCAGTATGACTGATACTGAAGCTTTACAAACAGTGTCAGAGATCTCCATACAGAGAGATCTCAGTATGACTGATACTGAAACGTTACAGACAGTTTGTCAGAGATCTCCATACAGACTGATCTCAGTATAACTGACACTGAAGCTTTACAGACAGTGCCAGAGATCTCAATACAGACTGATCTCAGTATAACTGATACTGAAGCTTTACAGACAGTGTGTCAGAGATCTCCATACAGACTGATCTCAGTATGACTGATACTGAAACTTTACAGACAGAGTGTCAGAGATATCCATACAGACTGATCTCAGTATGACTGATACTGAAGCTTTACAATGTGTCAGAGATCTTAATACAGACTGATCTCAGTATGACTGATACTGAAGCTTTACAGACAGTGTGTCAGAGATCTCCATAAAGACTGATCTCAGTATGACTGATACTGAACCTTTACAGACAGAGTGTCAGATATCTCCATACAGACTGATCTCAGTATAACTGATACTGAAGCTTTACAGACAGTGTGTCAGAGATCTCCATACAGACTGATCTAAGTATGACTGATACTGAAGCTTTACAGACAGAGTGTCAGTGATCTCCATACAGACTGATCTCAGTATGACTGAAACTGAAACTTTACACAGTCTCAGAGATCTCCATACAGACTGATCTCAGTATGACTGAAACGGAAACTTTACAGAGAGTCTCAGAGATCTCCATACAGACTGATCTCAGTATAACTGATACTGAACCTTTACAGACAGAGTGTCAGAGATTTCCATACATACTGATCTCAGTATAACTGATACTGAAACTTTACAGACAGAGTGTCAGAGATCTCCATACAGACTGATCTCAGTATAACTGATACTGAAGCTTTACAGACAGTGTCAGAGATCTCCATACAGACTGATCTCAGTATAATTGATACTGAAGCCTTACAGACAGTGTGTCAGAGATCTCCATACAGACTGATCTAAGTATGACTGATACTGAAGCTTTACAGAGAGAGTGTCAGTGATCTCCATACAGACTAGTCTCAGTATGACTGAAACTGAAACTTTACAGACAGTCTCAGAGATCTCCATACAGACTGATCTCAGTATAACTGATACTGAAGCTTTACAGACAGTGACAGAGATCTCCATACAGACTGATCTCAGTATAACTGATACTGAAGCTTTACAGAAAGTGTCAGAGATCTACATACAGACTGATCTCAGTATAACTGATACTGAATCTTTACAGACAGTGTGTCAGAGATCTCCATACAGACTGATCTAAGTATGACTGATACTGAAGCTTTACAGACAGAGTGTCAATGATCTCCATACAGACTGATCTCAGTATGACTGAAACTGAAACTTTACAGACAGTGTGTCAGAGATCTCCATACAGACTGATCTCAGTATAACTGATACTGAAGCTTTACAGACAGTGACAGAGATCTCCATACAGACTGATCTCAGTATAACTGATACTGAAGCTTTACAGTGTGTCAGAGATCTCCATACAGACTGATCTCAATATGACTGATACTGAAGCTTTTCATACAGAGTGTCAGAGATCTCCATACAGACTGATCTCAGTATGACTGATACTGAAGCTTTAGAGACAGAGTGTCAGAGATCTCCATACAGACTGATCTCAGTATGACTGATACTGAAACTTTACAGAGAGTGTCAGAGATCTCCATACAAACTGATCTCAGTATAACTGATACTGAAGCTTTACAGACAGAGTGTCAGTGATCTCCATGCAGACTGATCTCAGTATGACTGAAACTGAAACTTTACAGACATTCTCAGAGATCTCCATACAGAATGATCTCAGTATAACTGATACTGAAACATTACAGACAGTGACAGAGATCTCCATACAGACTGATCTCAGTATAACTGATACTGAAGCTTTACAGTGTGTCAGAGATCTCCATACAGACTGATCTCAATATGACTGATACTGAAGCTTTTCATACAAAGTGTCAGAGATCTCCATACAGACTGATCTCAGTATGACTGATACTGAAGCTTTACAGACAGAGTGTCAGAGATCTCCATACAGACTGATCTCAGTATGACTGATACTGAAACTTTACAGAGAGTGTCAGAGATCTCCATACAGGCTGATCTCAGTATAACTGATACTGAAACTTTACAGACAGTGACAAAGATCTCCATACAGACTAATCTCAGTATGACTGATACTGAAGCTTTACAGACAGTGTCAGAGATCTCCATAGTGAGTGATCTCAGTATGACTGATACTGAAACTTTACAGACAGTGTCAGAGATCTCCATACAGACTAATCTCAGTGTAACTGATACTGAAGCTTTACAGACAGTGACAGAGATCTCCATACAGACTGATCTCAGTATAACTGATACTGAAGCTTTACAGACAGTGTCAGAGATCTCAATACAGACTGATCTCAGTATGACTGATACTGAAGCTTTACAGACAGAGTGTCAGAGATCTCCATATAGACTGATCTCAGTATGACTTATACTGAAACTTTACAGACAGTGTCAGATATCTCCAAACAGACTGATCTCAGTATGACTGATACTGAAGCGTTACAGAGTATCAGAGAGATCTTAATACACACTGATCTCAGTATAACTGATAATGAAGCTTTACATACAGTGTGTCAGAGATCTCCATACAGACTGATCTCAGTATGACTGATACTGAAGCTTTACAGACAGAGTGTCATAGATCTCCATACAGACTGTTCTCAGTATGACTGAAACTGAAACTTTACAGAGAGTCTCAGAGATCTCCATACAGACTGATCTTAGTATAACTGATACTGAAGCTTTACAGACAGTGTCAGAGATCTCAATACAGACTGATCTCAGTATGACTGATACTGAAGCTTTACAGACAGAGTGTCAGAGATCTCCAATCAGACTGATCTCAGTATGACTGATACTGAAGCTTTACAGACAGAGTGTCAGAGATCTCCATATAGACTGATCTCAGTATGACTTATACTGAAACTTTACAGACAGTGTCAGATATCTCCAAACAGACTGATCTCAGTATGACTGATACTGAAGCGTTACAGATTGTCAGAGAGATCTTAATACACACTGATCTCAGTATAACTGATAATGAAGCTTTACATACAGTGTGTCAGAGATCTCCATACAGACTGATCTCAGTATGACTGATACTGAAGCTTTACAGACAGAGTGTCATAGATCTCCATACAGACTGTTCTCAGTATGACTGAAACTGAAACTTTACAGAGAGTCTCAGAGATCTCCATACAGACTGATCTTAGTATAACTGATACTGAACCTTTACAGACAGAGTGTCAGAGATTTCCATACATACTGATCTCAGTATAACTGATACTGAAGCTTTACAGTGTCAGAGATCTCCATACAGACTGATCTCAGTATAACTGATACTGAAGCGTTACAGACAGTGTGTCAGTAATCTCCATACAGACTGATCTAAGTATGACTGATACTGAAGCTTTACAGACAGAGTGTCAGTGATCTCCATACAGACTAATCTCAGTATGACTGAAACTGAAACTTTACAGACAGTCTCAGAGATCTCCATAAGACTGATCTCAGTATAACTGATACTGAAGCTTTACAGACAGTGACAGAGATCTCCATACAGACTGATCTCAGTATGACTGAAACCGAAACTTTACAGACAGTGTGTCAGAGATCTCCATACAGACTGATCTCAGTATGACTGATACTGAAACTTTACAGAGAGTGTCAGAGATCTCCATACAGACTAACATCAGTATGACTGATACTGAAGCTTTACAGACAGAGTGTCAGTGATCTCCATGCAGACTGATCTCAGTATGACTGAAACTGAAACTTTACAGACATTCTCAGAGATCTCCATACAGACTGATCTCAGTATAACTGATACTGAAACGTTACAGACAGTGTGTCAGAGATCTCCATACAGACTGATCTCAGTTTAACTGATACTGAAGCTTTACAGACAGTGACAGAGATCTCCATACAGACTGATCTCAGTATAACTGATACTGAAGCTTTACAGTGTGTCAGAGATCTCCATACAGACTGATCTCAATATGACTGATACTGAAGCTTTTCATACAGAGTGTCAGAGATCTCCATACAGACTGATCTCAGTATGACTGATACTGAAGCTTTACAGACAGAGTGTCAGAGATCTCCATACAGACTGATCTCAGTATGACTCATACTGAAACTTTACAGAGAGTGTCAGAGATCTCCATACAGGCTGATCTCAGTATAACTGATACTGAAACTTTACAGACAGTGTCAAAGATCTCCATACAGACTAATCTCAGTATGACTGATACTGAAGCTTTACAAACAGTGTCAGAGATCTCCATACAGAGAGATCTCAGTATGACTGATACTGAAACGTTACAGACAGTTTGTCAGAGATCTCAATACAGACTGATCTCAGTATAACTGATACTGAAGCTTTACAGACAGTGTGTCAGAGATCTCCATACAGACTGATCTCAGTATGACTGATACTGAAACTTTACAGACAGAGTGTCAGAGATATCCATACAGACTGATCTCAGTATGACTGATACTGAAGCTTTACAATGTGTCAGAGATCTTAATACAGACTGATCTCAGTATGACTGATACTGAAGCTTTACAGACAGTGTGTCAGAGATCTCCATAAAACTGATCTCAGTATGACTGATACTGAACCTTTACAGACAGAGTGTCAGATATCTCCATACAGACTGATCTCAGTATAACTGATACTGAAGCTTTACAGACAGTGACAGAGATCTCCATACAGACTGATCTCACTATAACTGATACTGAAGCTTTACAGTGTGTCAGAGATCTCCATACAGACTGATCTCAATATGACTGATACTGAAGCTTTTCATACAGAGTGTCAGAGATCTCCATACAGACTGATCTCAGTATGACTGATACTGAAGCTTTAGAGACAGAGTGTCAGAGATCTCCATACAGACTGATCTCAGTATGACTGATACTGAAACTTTACAGAGAGTGTCAGAGATCTCCATACAAACTGATCTCAGTATAACTGATACTGAAACTTTACAGACAGAGTGTCAGTGATCTCCATGCAGACTGATCTCAGTATGACTGAAACTGAAACTTTACAGACATTCTCAGAGATCTCCATACAGAATGATCTCAGTATAACTGATACTGAAACGTTACAGACAGTGTGTCAGAGATCTCCATACAGACTGATCTCAGTCTAACTGATACTGAAGCTTTACAGACAGTGACAGAGATCTCCATACAGACTGATCTCAGTATAACTGATACTGAAGCTTTACAGTGTGTCAGAGATCTCCATACAGACTGATCTCAATATGACTGATACTGAAGCTTTTCAGACAAAGTGTCAGAGATCTCCATACAGACTGATCTCAGTATGACTGATACTGAAGCTTTACAGACAGAGTGTCAGAGATCTCCATACAGACTGATCTCAGTATGACTGATACTGAAACTTTACAGAGAGTGTCAGAGATCTCCATACAGGCTGATCTCAGTATAACTGATACTGAAACTTTACAGACAGTGACAAAGATCTCCATACAGACTAATCTCAGTATGACTGATACTGAAGCTTTACAGACAGTGTCAGAGATCTCCATACAGACTGATCTCAGTATGACTGATACTGAAACTTTACAGACAGTGTCAGAGATCTCCATACAGACTGATCTCAGTATAACTGATACTGAAGCTTTACAGACAGTGACAGAGATCTCCATACAGACTGATCTCAGTATAACTGATACTGAAGCTTTACAGACAGTGTCAGAGATCTCAATACAGACTGATCTCAGTATGACTGATACTGAAGCTTTACAGACAGAGTGTCAGAGATCTCCATACAGACTGATCTCAGTATGACTGATACTGAAGCTTTACAGACAGAGTGTCAGATATCTCCATATAGACTGATCTCAGTATGACTGATACTGAAACTTTACAGACAGTGTCAGAGATCTCCAAACAGACTGATCTCAGTATGACTGATACTGAAGCGTTACAGAGTGTCAGAGAGATCTTAATACACACTGATCTCAGTATAACTGATAATGAAGCTTTACATACAGTGTGTCAGAGATCTCCATACAGACTGATCTCAGTATGACTGATACTGAAGCTTTACAGACAGAGTGTCATAGATCTCCATACAGACTGTTCTCAGTATGACTGAAACTGAAACTTTACAGAGAGTCTCAGAGATCTCCATACAGACTGATCTTAGTATAACTGATACTGAAGCTTTACAGACAGAGTGTCAGTGATCTCCATACAGACTGATCTCAGTATGACTGAAACTGAAACTTTACACAGTGTCAGAGATCTCCATACAGACTGATCTCAGTATGACTGATACTGAAACTTTACAGAGAGTCTCAGAGATCTCCATACAGACTGATCTCAGTATAACTGATACTGAACCTTTACAGACAGAGTGTCAGAGATTTCCATACATACTGATCTCAGTATAACTGATACTGAAACTTTACAGACAGAGTGTCAGAGATCTGCATACAGACTGATCTCAGTATAACTGATACTGAAGCTTTACAGACAGTGTCAGAGATCTCCATACAGACTGATCTCAGTATAATTGATACTGAAGCTTTACAGACAGTGTGTCAGAGATCTCCATACAGACTGATCTCAGTATGACTGATACTGAAGCTTTACAGAGAGAGTGTCAGAGATCTCCATACAGACTGATCTCAGTATGACTGATACTGAAACTTTACAGACAGTGTCAGAGATCTCCATACAGACTGATCTCAGTATAACTGATACTGAAGCTTTACAGACAGTGTCAGAGATCTCCATACAGACTGATCTCAGTATAACTGATACTGAAGCTTTACAGAAAGTGTCAGAGATCTCCATACAGACTGATCTCAGTATAACTGATACTGAAGCTTTACAGACAGTGTGTCAGAGATCTCCATACAGACTGATCTCAGTATGACTGATACTGAAGCTTTACAGACAGAGTGTCAGAGATCTCCATACAGACTGATCTCAGTATGACTGATACTGAAACTTTACAGACAGTGTGTCAGAGATCTCCATACAGACTGATCTCAGTATAACTGATACTGAAGCTTTACAGACAGTGACAGAGATCTCCATACAGACTGATCTCAGTATAACTGATACTGAAGCTTTACAGTGTGTCAGAGATCTCCATACAGACTGATCTCAGTATGACTGATACTGAAGCTTTTCAGACAGAGTGTCAGAGATCTCCATACAGACTGATCTCAGTATGACTGATACTGAAGCTTTACAGACAGAGTGTCAGAGATCTCCATACAGACTGATCTCAGTATGACTGATACTGAAACTTTACAGAGAGTGTCAGAGATCTCCATACAGACTGATCTCAGTATAACTGATACTGAAGCTTTACAGACAGAGTGTCAGTGATCTCCATACAGACTGATCTCAGTATGACTGATACTGAAACTTTACAGACATTGTCAGAGATCTCCATACAGACTGATCTCAGTATAACTGATACTGAAACATTACAGACAGTGACAGAGATCTCCATACAGACTGATCTCAGTATAACTGATACTGAAGCTTTACAGTGTGTCAGAGATCTCCATACAGACTGATCTCAGTATGACTGATACTGAAGCTTTTCATACAAAGTGTCAGAGATCTCCATACAGACTGATCTCAGTATGACTGATACTGAAGCTTTACAGACAGAGTGTCAGAGATCTCCATACAGACTGATCTCAGTATGACTGATACTGAAACTTTACAGAGAGTGTCAGAGATCTCCATACAGACTGATCTCAGTATAACTGATACTGAAACTTTACAGACAGTGTCAAAGATCTCCATACAGACTGATCTCAGTATGACTGATACTGAAGCTTTACAGACAGTGTCAGAGATCTCCATACAGAGTGATCTCAGTATGACTGATACTGAAACTTTACAGACAGTGTCAGAGATCTCCATACAGACTGATCTCAGTATAACTGATACTGAAGCTTTACAGACAGTGACAGAGATCTCCATACAGACTGATCTCAGTATAACTGATACTGAAGCTTTACAGACAGTGTCAGAGATCTCAATACAGACTGATCTCAGTATGACTGATACTGAAGCTTTACAGACAGAGTGTCAGAGATCTCCATACAGACTGATCTCAGTATGACTGATACTGAAACTTTACAGACAGTGTCAGATATCTCCAAACAGACTGATCTCAGTATGACTGATACCGAAGCGTTACAGAGTGTCAGAGAGATCTTAATACAGACTGATCTAAGTATAACTGATACTGAAGCTTTACAGACAGTGTGTCAGAGATCTCCATACAGACTGATCTCAGTATGACTGATACTGAAGCTTTACAGACAGAGTGTCAGAGATCTCCATACAGACTGATCTCAGTATGACTGATACTGAAACTTTACAGAGAGTGTCAGAGATCTCCATACAGACTGATCTTAGTATAACTGATACTGAAGCTTTACAGACAGTGTCAGAGATCTCAATACAGACTGATCTCAGTATGACTGATACTGAAGCTTTACAGACAGAGTGTCAGAGATCTCCAATCAGACTGATCTCAGTATGACTGATACTGAAGCTTTACAGACAGAGTGTCAGAGATCTCCATACAGACTGATCTCAGTATGACTGATACTGAAACTTTACAGACAGTGTCAGATATCTCCATACAGACTGATCTCAGTATGACTGATACTGAAGCTTTACAGATTGTCAGAGAGATCTCCATACAGACTGATCTCAGTATAACTGATACTGAAGCTTTACAGACAGTGTGTCAGAGATCTCCATACAGACTGATCTCAGTATGACTGATACTGAAGCTTTACAGACAGAGTGTCAGAGATCTCCATACAGACTGATCTCAGTATGACTGAAACTGAAACTTTACAGAGAGTGTCAGAGATCTCCATACAGACTGATCTCAGTATGACTGATACTGAAGCTTTACAGACAGAGTGTCAGAGATTTCCATACAGACTGATCTCAGTATAACTGATACTGAAGCTTTACAGTGTCAGAGATCTCCATACAGACTGATCTCAGTATAACTGATACTGAAGCTTTACAGACAGTGTGTCAGAGATCTCCATACAGACTGATCTCAGTATGACTGATACTGAAGCTTTACAGACAGAGTGTCAGAGATCTCCATACAGACTGATCTCAGTATGACTGAAACTGAAACTTTACAGACAGTCTCAGAGATCTCCATACAGACTGATCTCAGTATAACTGATACTGAAGCTTTACAGACAGTGTCAGAGATCTCCATACAGACTGATCTCAGTATGACTGATACTGAAACTTTACAGACAGTGTGTCAGAGATCTCCATACAGACTGATCTCAGTATGACTGATACTGAAACTTTACAGAGAGTGTCAGAGATCTCCATACAGACTGATCTCAGTATGACTGATACTGAAGCTTTACAGACAGAGTGTCAGAGATCTCCATACAGACTGATCTCAGTATGACTGAAACTGAAACTTTACAGACAGTCTCAGAGATCTCCATACAGACTGATCTCAGTATAACTGATACTGAAACGTTACAGACAGTGTGTCAGAGATCTCCATACAGACTGATCTCAGTATAACTGATACTGAAGCTTTACAGACAGTGTCAGAGATCTCCATACAGACTGATCTCAGTATAACTGATACTGAAGCTTTACAGTGTGTCAGAGATCTCCATACAGACTGATCTCAGTATGACTGATACTGAAGCTTTTCAGACAGAGTGTCAGAGATCTCCATACAGACTGATCTCAGTATGACTGATACTGAAGCTTTACAGACAGAGTGTCAGAGATCTCCATACAGACTGATCTCAGTATGACTGATACTGAAACTTTACAGAGAGTGTCAGAGATCTCCATACAGGCTGATCTCAGTATAACTGATACTGAAACTTTACAGACAGTGTCAGAGATCTCCATACAGACTGATCTCAGTATGACTGATACTGAAGCTTTACAGACAGTGTCAGAGATCTCCATACAGACTGATCTCAGTATGACTGATACTGAAACTTTACAGACAGTTTGTCAGAGATCTCCAATACAGACTGATCTCAGTATAACTGATACTGAAGCTTTACAGACAGTGTGTCAGAGATCTCCATACAGACTGATCTCAGTATGACTGATACTGAAACTTTACAGACAGAGTGTCAGAGATCTCCATACAGACTGATCTCAGTATGACTGATACTGAAGCTTTACAATGTGTCAGAGATCTCCATACAGACTGATCTCAGTATGACTGATACTGAAGCTTTACAGACAGTGTGTCAGAGATCTCCATACAGACTGATCTCAGTATGACTGATACTGAACCTTTACAGACAGAGTGTCAGAGATCTCCATACAGACTGATCTCAGTATAACTGATACTGAAGCTTTACAGACAGTGTCAGAGATCTCCATACAGACTGATCTCAGTATAACTGATACTGAAGCTTTACAGTGTGTCAGAGATCTCCATACAGACTGATCTCAGTATGACTGATACTGAAGCTTTACAGACAGAGTGTCAGAGATCTCCATACAGACTGATCTCAGTATGACTGATACTGAAGCTTTACAGACAGAGTGTCAGAGATCTCCATACAGACTGATCTCAGTATGACTGATACTGAAACTTTACAGAGAGTGTCAGAGATCTCCATACAGACTGATCTCAGTATAACTGATACTGAAGCTTTACAGACAGAGTGTCAGTGATCTCCATGCAGACTGATCTCAGTATGACTGAAACTGAAACTTTACAGACAGTGTCAGAGATCTCCATACAGACTGATCTCAGTATAACTGATACTGAAACTTTACAGACAGTGTGTCAGAGATCTCCATACAGACTGATCTCAGTATAACTGATACTGAAGCTTTACAGACAGTGTCAGAGATCTCCATACAGACTGATCTCAGTATAACTGATACTGAAGCTTTACAGTGTGTCAGAGATCTCCATACAGACTGATCTCAGTATGACTGATACTGAAGCTTTTCATACAAAGTGTCAGAGATCTCCATACAGACTGATCTCAGTATGACTGATACTGAAGCTTTACAGACAGAGTGTCAGAGATCTCCATACAGACTGATCTCAGTATGACTGATACTGAAACTTTACAGAGAGTGTCAGAGATCTCCATACAGGCTGATCTCAGTATAACTGATACTGAAACTTTACAGACAGTGTCAAAGATCTCCATACAGACTAATCTCAGTATGACTGATACTGAAGCTTTACAGACAGTGTCAGAGATCTCCATAGTGAGTGATCTCAGTATGACTGATACTGAAACTTTACAGACAGTGTCAGAGATCTCCATACAGACTAATCTCAGTGTAACTGATACTGAAGCTTTACAGACAGTGACAGAGATCTCCATACAGACTGATCTCAGTATAACTGATACTGAAGCTTTACAGACAGTGTCAGAGATCTCAATACAGACTGATCTCAGTATGACTGATACTGAAGCTTTACAGACAGAGTGTCAGAGATCTCCAATCAGACTGATCTCAGTATGACTGATACTGAAGCTTTACAGACAGAGTGTCAGATATCTCCCTATAGACTGATCTCAGTATGACTTATACTGAAACTTTACAGACAGTGTCAGATATCTCCAAACAGACTGATCTCAGTATGACTGATACTGAAGCGTTACAGAGTGTCAGAGAGATCTTAATACACACTGATCTCAGTATAACTGATAATGAAGCTTTACAGACAGTGTGTCAGAGATCTCCATACAGACTGATCTCAGTATGACTGATACTGAAGCTTTACAGACAGAGTGTCATAGATCTCCATACAGACTGTTCTCAGTATGACTGAAACTGAAACTTTACAGAGAGTCTCAGAGATCTCCATACAGACTGATCTTAGTATAACTGATACTGAAGCTTTACAGACAGTGTCAGAGATCTCCATACAGACTGATCTCAGTATGACTGATACTGAAGCTTTACAGACAGAGTGTCAGAGATCTCCAATCAGACTGATCTCAGTATGACTGATACTGAAGCTTTACAGACAGAGTGTCAGAGATCTCCATATAGACTGATCTCAGTATGACTTATACTGAAACTTTACAGACAGTGTCAGATATCTCCAAACAGACTGATCTCAGTATGACTGATACTGAAGCGTTACAGAGTGTCAGAGAGATCTTAATACACACTGATCTCAGTATAACTGATAATGAAGCTTTACAGACAGTGTGTCAGAGATCTCCATACAGACTGATCTCAGTATGACTGATACTGAAGTTTTACAGACAGAGTGTCATAGATCTCCATACAGACTGTTCTCAGTATGACTGAAACTGAAACTTTACAGAGAGTCTCAGAGATCTCCATACAGACTGATCTTAGTATAACTGATACTGAACCTTTACAGACAGAGTGTCAGAGATTTCCATACATACTGATCTCAGTATAACTGATACTGAAACTTTACAGACAGAGTGTCAGAGATCTCCATACAGACTGATCTCAGTATAACTGATACTGAAGCTTTACAGTGTCAGAGATCTCCATACAGACTGATCTCAGTATAACTGATACTGAAGCGTTACAGACAGTGTGTCAGAAATCTCCATACAGACTGATCTAAGTATGACTGATACTGAAGCTTTACAGACAGAGTGTCAGTGATCTCCATACAGACTAATCTCAGTATGACTGAAACTGAAACTTTACAGACAGTCTCAGAGATCTCCATACAGACTGATCTCAGTATAACTGATACTAAAACATTACAGACAGAGTATCAGAGATCTCTGTACAGACTGATCTCAGTATAACTGATACTGAAACTTTACAGACAGTGACAAAGATCTCCATACAGACTAATCTCAGTATGACTGATACTGAAGCTTTACAGACAGTGTCAGAGATCTCCATACAGACTGATCTCAGTATGACTGATACTGAAACTTTACAGACAGTGTCAGAGATCTCCATACAGACTGATCTCAGTATAACTGATACTGAAGCTTTACAGACAGTGACAGAGATCTCCATACAGACTGATCTCAGTATAACTGATACTGAAGCTTTACAGACAGTGTCAGAGATCTCAATACAGACTGATCTCAGTATGACTGATACTGAAGCTTTACAGACAGAGTGTCAGAGATCTCCATACAGACTGATCTCAGTATGACTGATACTGAAGCTTTACAGACAGAGTGTCAGAGATCTCCATACAGACTGATCTCAGTATGACTGATACTGAAACTTTACAGACAGTGTCAGATATCTCCAAACAGACTGATCTCAGTATGACTGATACTGAAGCTTTACAGAGTGTCAGAGAGATCTTAATACACACTGATCTCAGTATAACTGATAATGAAGCTTTACAGACAGTGTGTCAGAGATCTCCATACAGACTGATCTCAGTATGACTGATACTGAAGCTTTACAGACAGAGTGTCAGAGATCTCCATACAGACTGATCTCAGTATGACTGATACTGAAACTTTACAGAGAGTCTCAGAGATCTCCATACAGACTGATCTCAGTATAACTGATACTGAAGCTTTACAGACAGTGTCAGAGATCTCCATACAGACTGATCTCAGTATGACTGATACTGAAGCTTTACAGACAGAGTGTCAGAGATCTCCATATAGACTGATCTCAGTATGACTGATACTGAAACTTTACAGACAGTGTCAGATATCTCCAAACAGACTGATCTCAGTATGACTGATACTGAAGCGTTACAGAGTGTGAGAGAGATCTTAATACACACTGATCTCAGTATAACTGATACTGAAGCTTTACAGACAGTGTGTCAGAGATCTCCATACAGACTGATCTCAGTATGACTGATACTGAAGCTTTACAGACAGAGTGTCAGAGATCTCCATACAGACTGATCTCAGTATGACTGAAACTGAAACTTTACAGAGAGTCTCAGAGATCTCCATACAGACTGATCTTAGTATAACTGATACTGAACCTTTACAGACAGAGTGTCAGAGATTTCCATACATACTGATCTCAGTATAACTGATACTGAAACTTTACAGACAGAGTGTCAGAGATCTCCATACAGACTGATCTCAGTATAACTGATACTGAAGCTTTACAGTGTCAGAGATCTCCATACAGACTGATCTCAGTATAACTGATACTGAAGCGTTACAGACAGTGTGTCAGAAATCTCCATACAGACTGATCTAAGTATGACTGATACTGAAGCTTTACAGACAGAGTGTCAGAGATCTCCATACAGACTGATCTCAGTATGACTGAAACTGAAACTTTACAGACAGTCTCAGAGATCTCCATACAGACTGATCTCAGTATAACTGATACTGAAACTTTACAGACAGAGTGTCAGAGATCTCCGTACAGACTGATCTCAGTATAACTGATACTGAAGCTTTACAGACAGTGTCAGAGATCTCCATACAGACTGATCTCAGAATAACTGATACTGAAGCTTTACAGACAGTGAGAGATCTCCATACAGACTGATCTCAGTATAACTGATACTGAAGCTTTACAG
This sequence comes from Tachypleus tridentatus, assembly GCF_004210375.1. Lineage (NCBI taxonomy): Eukaryota > Metazoa > Arthropoda > Merostomata > Xiphosura > Limulidae > Tachypleus > Tachypleus tridentatus. The sequence goes on along the minus strand of NC_134837.1, from coordinate 3,051,612 downwards.
ACAGTGTCAGAGATCTCCATACAGACTGATCTCAGTATAACTGATACTGAAGCTTTACAGACAGTGTGTCAGAGATCTCCATACAGACTGATCTCAGTATGACTAATACTGAAGCTTTACAGACAGAGTGTCATAGATCTCCATACAGACTGATCTCAATATAACTGATACTGAAACGTTACAGACAGTGTGTCCGAGATCTCCACACAGACTGATCTCAGTATAACTGATACTGAAGCTTTACAGACAGTGACAGAGATCTCCATACAGACTGATCTCAGTATAACTGATACTGAAGCTTTACAGACAGTGTGTCAGAGATCTCCATACAGACTGATCTCAGTATGACTGATACTGAAGCTTTACAGTGTGTCAGAGATCTCCATACAGACTGATCTCAGTATGACTGATACTGAAGCTTTACAGACAGAGTGTCAGAGATCTCCATACAGACTGATCTCAGTATGACTGATACTGAAGCTTTAGAGACAGAGTGTCAGAGATCACCATACAGACTGATCTCAGTATGACTGATACTGAAACTTTACAGAGAGTGTCAGAGATCTACATACAGGCTGATCTCAGTATAACTGATACTGAAACTTTACAGACAGTGTCAGAGATCTCCATACAGACTGATCTCAGTATAACTGATACTGAAGCTTTACAGACAGTGTCAGAGATCTCCATACAGACTGATCTCAGTATGACTGATACTGAAGCTTTACAGACAGAGTGTCAGAGATCTCCATACAGACTGATCTCAGTATGACTGATACTGAAACTTTACAGACAGTGTCAGAGATCTCCATACAGACTGATCTCAGTATGACTGATACTGAAGCTTTACAGAGAGTGTCAGAGATCTCCATACAGACTGATCTCAGTATAACTGATAATGAAGCTTTACAGACAGTGTGTCAGAGATCTCCATACAGACTGATCTCAGTATGACTGATACTGAAGCTTTACAGACAGAGTGTCAGAGATCTCCATACAGACTGATCTCAGTATAACTGATACTGAAGCTTTACAGACAGTGTGTCACAGATCTCCATACAGACTGATCTCAATATGACTGATACTGAAGCTTTACAGACAGAGTGTCAGAGATCTCCATACAGACTGATCTCAGTATGACTGATACTGAAGCTTTACAGACAGTGTCAGAGATCTCCATACAGACTGATCTCAGTATAACTGATACTGAAACGTTACAGACAGTGTGTCAGAGATCTCCATACAGACTGATCTCAGTATAACTGATACTGAAGCTTTACAGACAGTGTCAGAGATCTCAATACAGACTGATCTCAGTATGACTGATACTGAAGCTTTACAGACAGAGTGTCAGAGATCTCCATACAGACTGATCTCAGTATGACTGATACTGAAACTTTACAGACAGTGTCAGAGATCTCCATACAGACTGATCTCAGTATGACTGATACTGAAGCTTTACAGAGTGTCAGAGATCTCCATACAGACTGATCTCAGTATAACTGATACTGAAGCTTTACAGACAGTGTGTCAGAGATCTCCATACAGACTGATCTCAGTATGACTGATACTGAAGCTTTACAGACAGAGTGTCAGAGATCTCCATACAGACTGATCTCAGTATGACTGATACTGAAACTTTACAGAGAGTCTCAGAGATCTCCATACAGACTGATCTCAGTATAACTGATACTGAAGCTTTACAGACAGTGTCAGAGATCTCCATACAGACTGATCTCAGTATGACTGATACTGAAGCTTTACAGACAGAGTGTCAGAGATCTCCATACAGACTGATCTCAGTATGACTGATACTGAAGCTTTACAGACAGAGTGTCAGAGATCTCCATACAGACTGATCTCAGTATGACTGATACTGAAACTTTACAGACAGTGTCAGAGATCTCCATACAGACTGATCTCAGTATGACTGATACTGAAGCTTTACAGAGTGTCAGAGATCTCCATACAGACTGATCTCAGTATAACTGATACTGAAGCTTTACAGACAGAGTGTCAGAGATCTCCATACAGACTGATCTCAGTATGACTGATACTGAAACTTTACAGAGAGTGTCAGAGATCTCCATACAGACTGATCTCAGTATAACTGATACTGAACCTTTACAGACAGAGTGTCAGAGATCTCCATACAGACTGATCTCAGTATAACTGATACTGAAACTTTACAGACAGAGTGTCAGAGATCTCCATACAGACTGATCTCAGTATAACTGATACTGAAGCTTTACAGTGTCAGAGATCTCCATACAGACTGATCTCAGTATAACTGATACTGAAGCTTTACAGACAGTGTGTCAGAGATCTCCATACAGACTGATCTCAGTATGACTGATACTGAAGCTTTACAGACAGAGTGTCAGAGATCTCCATACAGACTGATCTCAGTATGACTGATACTGAAACTTTACAGACAGTGTCAGAGATCTCCATACAGACTGATCTCAGTATAACTGATACTGAAACTTTACAGACAGAGTGTCAGAGATCTCCATACAGACTGATCTCAGTATAACTGATACTGAAACTTTACAGACAGTGTCAGAGATCTCCATACAGACTGATCTCAGTATAACTGATACTGAAGCTTTACAGACAGTGTCAGAGATCTCCATACAGACTGATCTCAGTATAACTGATACTGAAGCTTTACAGACAGTGTCAGAGATCTCCATACAGACTGATCTCAGTATAACTGATACTGAAGCATTACAGACAGTGTGTCAGAGATCTCCATACAGAGTGATCTAAGTATGACTGATACTGAAGCTTTACAGACAGTGACAGAGATCTCCATACAGACTGATCTCAGTATAACTGATACTGAAACTTTACAGACAGTGTGTCAGAGATCTCCATACAGACTGATCTCAGTATGACTGATACTGAAGCTTTACAGACAGTGTCAGAGATCTCCATACAGACTGATCTCAGTATGACTGATACTGAAGCTTTACAGACAGAGTGTCAGAGATCTCCATACAGACTGATCTCAGTATGACTGATACTGAAGCTTTACAGACAGAGTGTCAGAGATCTCCATACAGACTGATCTCAGTATGACTGATACTGAAACTTTACAGAGAGTGTCAGAGATCTCCATACAGACTGATCTCAGTATAACTGATACTGAAACTTTACAGACAGTGTCAGAGATCTCCATACAGACTGATCTCAGTATAACTGATACTGAAGCTTTACAGACAGTGTCAGAGATCTCAATACAGACTGATCTCAGTATGACTGATACTGAAGCTTTACAGACAGAGTGTCAGAGATCTCCATACAGACTGATCTCAGTATGACTGATACTGAAACTTTACAGACAGTGTCAGATATCTCCATACAGACTGATCTCAGTATGACTGATACTGAAGCTTTACAGAGTGTCAGAGATCTCTTATACAGACTGATCTCAGTATAACTGATACTGAAGCTTTACAGACAGTGTGTCAGAGATCTCCATACAGACTGATCTCAGTATGACTGATACTGAAGCTTTACAGACAGAGTGTCAGAGATCTCCATACAGACTGATCTCAGTATAACTGATACTGAAGCTTTACAGACAGTGTGTCAGAGATCTCCATACAGACTGATCTCAATATGACTGATACTGAAGCTTTTCATACAGAGTGTCAGAGATCTCCATACAGACTGATCTCAGTATGACTGATACTGAAGCTTTACAGACAGTGTCAGAGATCTCCATACAGACTGATCTCAGTATAACTGATACTGAAACGTTACAGACAGTGTGTCAGAGATCTCCATACAGACTGATCTCAGTATAACTGATACTGAAGTTTTACAGACAGTGACAGAGATCTCCATACAGACTGATCTCAGTATAACTGATACTAAAGCTTTACAGACAGTGTGTCAGAGATCTCCATACAGACTGATCTCAGTATGACTGATACTGAAGCTTTACAGACAGAGTGTCAGAGATCTCCATACAGACTGATCTCAGTATGACTGATACTGAAGCTTTACAGACAGAGTGTCAGAGATCTCCATACAGACTGATCTCAGTATAACTGATACTGAAGCTTTACAGACAGTGTCAGAGATTTCCATACAGACTGATCTCAGTATGACTGATACTGAAGCTTTACAGACAGAGTGTCAGAGATATCCATACAGACTGATCTCAGTATGACTGATACTGAAGCTTTACAGATGTGTCAGAGATCTTAATACAGACTGATCTCAGTATGACTGATACTGAACTTTACAGACAGAGTGTCAGAGATCTCCATACAGACTGATCTCAGTATGACTGAAACTTTACAGACAGTCTCAGAGATCTCCATACAGACTGATCTCAGTATAACTGATACTGAAGCTTTACAGACAGTGTCAGAGATCTCCATACAGACTGATCTCAGTATAACTGATATTGAAGCTTTACAGACAGTGTGTCAGAGATCTCCACACAGACTGATCTAAGTATGACTGATACTGAAGCTTTACAGACAGGGTGTCAGTGATCTCCATACAGACTGATCTCAGTATGACTGATACTGAAACTTTACAGACAGTCTCAGAGATCTCCATACAGACTGATCTCAGTATAACTGATACTGAAACGTTACAGACAGTGTGTCAGAGATCTCCATACAGACTGATCTCAGTATAACTGATACTGAAGCTTTACAGACAGTGTCAGACATCTCAATACAGACTGATCTCAGTATAACTGATACTGAAGCTTTACAGACAGTGTCAGAGATCTCCATACAGACTGATCTCAGTATAACTGATACTGAAGCTTTACAGACAGTGTGTCAGAGATCTCCATACAGACTGATCTCAGTATGACTAATACTGAAGCTTTACAGACAGAGTGTCATAGATCTCCATACAGACTGATCTCAATATAACTGATACTGAAACGTTACAGACAGTGTGTCCGAGATCTCCACACAGATTGATCTCAGTATAACTGATACTGAAGCTTTACAGACAGTGTCAGAGATCTCCATACAGACTGATCTCAGTATGACTGATACTGAAGCTTTTCAGACAGAGTGTCAGAGATCTCCATACAGACTGATCTCAGTATGACTGATACTGAAGCTTTAGAGACAGAGTGTCAGAGATCACCATACAGACTGATCTCAGTATGACTGATACTGAAACTTTACAGAGAGTGTCAGAGATCTACATACAGGCTGATCTCAGTATAACTGATACTGAAACTTTACAGACAGTGTCAAAGATCTCCATACAGACTAATCTCAGTATGACTGATACTGAAGCTTTACAGACAGAGTGTCAGGGATCTCCATGCAGACTGATCTAAGAATGACTGATACTGAAGCTTTACAGACAGGGTGTCAGTGATCTCCATACAGACTAATCTCAGTATGACTGAAACTGAAACTTTACAGACAGTCTCAGAGATCTCCATACAGACTGATCTCAGTATAACTGATACTGAAACATTACAGACAGTGTGTCAGAGATCTCCATACAGACTGATCTCAGTATAACTGATACTGAAGCTTTACAGACAGTGACAGAGATCTCCATAGAGACTGATCTCAGTATAACTGATACTGAAGCTTTACAGTGTGTCAGAGATCTCCATACAGACTGATCTCAATATGACTGATACTGAAGCTTTTCATACAGAGTGTCAGAGATCTCCATACAGACTGATCTCAGTATGACTGATACTGAAGCTTTACAGACAGAGTGTCAGAGATCTCCATACAGACTGATCTCAGTATGACTGATACTGAAACTTTACAGAGAGTGTCAGAAATCTCAATACAGGCTGATCTCAGTATAACTGATACTGAAACTTTACAGACAGAGTCAAAGATCTCCATACAGACTGATCTCAGTATGACTGATACTGAAGCTTTACAGACAGTGTCAGAGATCTCCATACAGAGTGATCTCAGTATGACTGATACTGAAACTTTACAGACAGTGTCAGAGATCTCCATACAGACTAATCTCAGTGTAACTGATACTGAAGCTTTACAGACAGTGACAGAGATCTCCATACAGACTGATCTCAGTATAACTGATACTGAAGCTTTACAGACAGTGTCAGAGATCTCAATACAGACTGATCTCAGTATGACTGATACTGAAGATTTACAGACAGAGTGTCAGAGATCTCCATATAGACTGATCTCAGTATGACTGATACTGAAACTTTACAGACAGTGTCAGAGATCTCCAAACAGACTGATCTCAGTATGACTGATACTGAAGCGTTACAGAGTGTCAAAGAGATCTTAATACAGACTGATCTCAGTATAACTGATACTGAAGCTTTACAGACAGTGTGTCAGAGATCTCCATACAGACTGATCTCAGTATGACTGATACTGAAGCTTTACAGACAGAGTGTCAGAGATCTACATACAGACTGATCTCAGTATAACTGATACTGAAGCTTTACAGACAGTGTGTCAGAGATCTCCATACAGACTGATCTCAGTATGACTGATACTGAAGCTTTACAGACAGTGTCAGAGATCTTAATACAGACTGATCTCAGTATAACTGATACTGAAACTTTACAGACAGTGTGTCAGAGATCTCCATACAGACTGATCTCAGTATAACTGATACTGAAGTTTTACAGACAGTGACAGAGATCTCCATACAGACTGATCTCAGTATAACTGATACTGAAAGCTTTACAGACAGTGTGTCAGAGATCTCCATACAGACTGATCTCAGTATGACTGATACTGAAGCTTTTCAGACAGAGTGTCAGAGATCTCCATACAGACTGATCTCAGTATGACTGATACTGAAGCTTTACAGACAGAGTGTCAGAGATCTCCATACAGACTGATCTCAGAATAACTGATACCGAAGCTTTACAGACAGTGTGTCAGAGATTTCCATACAGACTGATCTCAGTATGACTGATACTGAAGCTTTACAGACAGAGTGTCAGAGATATCCATACAGACTGATCTCAGTATGACTGATACTGAAGCTTTACAATGTGTCAGAGATCTTAATACAGACTGATCTCAGTATGACTGATACTGAACCTTTACAGACAGAGAGTCAGAGATCTCCATACAGACTGATCTCAGTATGACTGAAACTTTACAGGTAGTCTCAGAGATCTCCATACAGACTGATCTCAGTATAACTGATACTGAAGCTTTACAGACAGTGTCAGAGATCTCCATACAGACTGATCTCAGTATAACTGATACTGAAGCTTTACAGACAGTGTGTCAGAGATCTCCACACAGATTGATCTAAGTATGACTGATACTGAAGCTTTACAGACAGGGTGTCAGTGATCTCCATACAGACTGATCTCAGTATGACTGAAACTGAAACTTTACAGACAGTCTCAGAGATCTCCATACAGACTGATCTCAGTATAACTGATACTGAAACGTTACAGACAGTGTGTCAGAGATCTCCATACAGACTGATCTCAGTATAACTGATACTGAAGGTTTACAGACAGAGTGTCAGAGATCTCCATACAGACTGATCTCAGTATAACTGATACTGAAGCTTTACAGACAGTGTGTCAGAGATCTCCATACAGACTGATCTCAGTATGACTGATACTGAAGCTTTACAGACAGTGTGTCAGAGATCTCCATACAGACTGATCTCAGTATGACTGATACTGAAGCTTTACAGACAGTGTCAGAGAGATCTTAATACAGACTGATCTCAGTATAACTGATACTGAAGTTTTACAGACAGTGACAGAGATCTCCATACAGACTGATCTCAGTATAACTGATACTAAAGCTTTACAGACAGTGTGTCAGAGATCTCCATACAGACTGATCTCAATATGACTGATACTGAAGCTTTTCATACAGAGTGTCAGAGGTCTCCATACAGACTGATCTCAGTATGACTGATACTGAAGCTTTACAGACAGAGTGTCAGAGATCTCCATACAGACTGATCTCAGAATAACTGATACTGAAGCTTTACAGACAGTGTGTCAGAGATTTCCATACAGACTGATCTCAGTATGACTGATACTGAAGCTTTACAGACAGAGTGTCAGAGATATCCATACAGACTGATCTCAGTATGACTGATACTGAAGCTTTACAGACAGTGTCAGAGATCTTAATACAGACTGATCTCAGTATGACTGATACTGAACCTTTACAGACAGAGAGTCAGAGATCTCCATACAGACTGATCTCAGTATGACTGAAACTTTACAGATAGTCTCAGAGATCTCCATACAGACTGATCTCAGTATAACTGATACTGAAGCTTTACAGACAGTGTCAGAGATCTCCATACAGACTGATCTCAGTATGACTGAAACTGAAACTTTACAGACATTCTCAGAGATCTCCATACAGACTGATCTCAGTATAACTGATACTGAAACGTTATAGACAGTGTGTCAGAGATCTCCACACAGATTGATCTAAGTATGACTGATACTGAAGCTTTACAGACAGGGTGTCAGTGATCTCCACACAGATTGATCTAAGAATGACTGATACTGAAGCTTTACAGACAGGGTGTCAGTGATCTCCATACAGACTAATCTCAGTATGACTGAAACTGAAACTTTACAGACAGTCTCAGAGATCTCCATACAGACTGATCTCAGTATAACTGATACTGAAACATTACAGACAGTGTGTCAGAGATCTCCATACAGACTGATCTCAGTCTAACTGATACTGAAGCTTTACAGACAGTGACAGAGATCTCCATAGAGACTGATCTCAGTATAACTGATACTGAAGCTTTACAGTGTGTCAGAGATCTCCATACAGACTGATCTCAATATGACTGATACTGAAGCTTTTCATACAGAGTGTCAGAGATCTCCATACAGACTGATCTCAGTATGACTGGTACTGAAGCTTTACAGACAGAGTGTCAGAAATCTCCATACAGACTGATCTCAGTATGACTGATACTGAAACTTTACAGAGAGTGTCAGAGATCTCCATACAGGCAGATCTCAGTATAACTGATACTGAAACTTTACAGACAGAGTCAAAGATCTCCATACAGACTAATCTCAGTATGACTGATACTGAAGCTTTACAGACAGTGTCAGAAATCTCCATACAGAGTGATCTCAGTATGACTGATACTGAAACTTTACAGACAGTGTCAGAGATCTCCATACAGACTAATCTTAGTGAAACTGATACTGAAGCTTTACAGACAGTGACAGAGATCTCCATACAGACTGATCTCAGTATAACTGATACTGAAGCTTTACAGACAGTGTCAGAGATCTCAATACAGACTGATCTCAGTATGACTGATACTGAAGATTTACAGACAGAGTGTCAGAGATCTCCATATAGACTGATCTCAGTATGACTGATACTGAAACTTTACAGACAGTGTCAGATATCTCCAAACAGACTGATCTCAGTATGACTGATACCGAAGCGTTACAGAGTGTCAAAGAGATCTTAATACAGACTGATCTCAGTATAACTGATAATGAAGCTTTACAGACAGTGTTTCAGAGATCTCCATACAGACTGATCTCAGTATGACTGATACTGAAGCTTTACAGACAGAGTGTCAGAGATCTCCATACAGACTGATCTCAGTATAACTGATACTGAAGCTTTACAGACAGTGTGTCAGAGATCTCCATACAGACTGATCTCAATATGACTGATACTGAAGCTTTTCATACAGAGTGTCAGAGGTCTCCATACAGACTGATCTCAGTATGACTGATACTGAAGCTTTACAGACAGTGTCAGAGAGATCTTAATACAGACTGATCTCAGTATAACTGATACTGAAACGTTACAGACAGTGTGTCAGAGATCTCCATACAGACTGATCTCAGTATAACTGATACTGAAGTTTTACAGACAGTGACAGAGATCTCCATACAGACTGATCTCAGTATAACTGATACTAAAGCTTTACAGACAGTGTGTCAGAGATCTCCATACAGACTGATCTCAATATGACTGATACTGAAGCTTTTCATACAGAGTGTCAGAGGTCTCCATACAGACTGATCTCAGTATGACTGATACTGAAGCTTTACAGACAGAGTGTCAGAGATCTCCATACAGACTGATCTCAGAATAACTGATACTGAAGCTTTACAGACAGTGTGTCAGAGATTTCCATACAGACTGATCTCAGTATGACTGATACTGAAGCTTTACAGACAGAGTGTCAGAGATATCCATACAGACTGATCTCAGTATGACTGATACTGAAGCTTTACAATGTGTCAGAGATCTTAATACAGACTGATCTCAGTATGACTGATACTGAACCTTTACAGACAGAGAGTCAGAGATCTCCATACAGACTGATCTCAGTATGACTGAAACTTTACAGATAGTCTCAGAGATCTCCATACAGACTGATCTCAGTATAACTGATACTGAAGCTTTACAGACAGTGTCAGAGATCTCCATACAGACTGATCTCAGTATAACTGATACTGAAGCTTTACAGACAGTGTGTCAGAGATCTCCATACAGACTGATCTCAATATGACTGATACTGAAGCTTTTCATACAGAGTGTCAGAGGTCTCCATACAGACTGATCTCAGTATGACTGATACTGAAGCTTTACAGACAGTGTCAGAGAGATCTTAATACAGACTGATCTCAGTATAACTGATACTGAAACGTTACAGACAGTGTGTCAGAGATCTCCATGCAGACTGATCTCAGTATAACTGATACTGAAGTTTTACAGACAGTGACAGAGATCTCCATACAGACTGATCTCAGTATAACTGATACTAAAGCTTTACAGACAGTGTGTCAGAGATCTCCATACAGACTGATCTCAATATGACTGATACTGAAGCTTTTCATACAGAGTGTCAGAGGTCTCCATACAGACTGATCTCAGTATGACTGATACTGAAGCTTTACAGACAGAGTGTCAGAGATCTCCATACAGACTGATCTTAGAATAACTGATACTGAAGCTTTACAGACAGTGTGTCAGAGATTTCCATACAGACTGATCTCAGTATGACTGAAACTTTACAGATAGTCTCAGAGATCTCCATACAGACTGATCTCAGTATAACTGATACTGAAGCTTTACAGACAGTGTCAGAGATCTCCATACAGACTGATCTCAGTATAACTGATACTGAAGCTTTACAGACAGTGTGTCAGAGATCTCCACACAGATTGATCTAAGTATGACTGATACTGAACCTTTACAGACAGAGTGTCATAGATCTCCATACAGACTGATCTCAGTATGACTGAAACTGAAACTTTACAGACAGTCTCAGAGATCTCCATACAGACTGATCTCAGTATAACTGATACTGAACCTTTACAGACAGAGTGTCAGAGATCTCCATACATACTGATCTCAGTATAACTGAAACTGAAACTTTACAGACAGAGTGTCAGAGATCTCCGTACAGACTGATCTCAGTATAACTGATACTGAAGCTTTACAGACAGTGTCAGAGATCTCCATACAGACTGATCTCAGTATAACTGATACTGAAGCTTTACAGACAGTGTGTCAGAGATCTCCATACAGACTGATCTAAGTATGACTGATACTGAAGCTTTACAGACAAAGTGTCAGTGATCTCCATACAGACTGATCTCAGTATGACTGAAACTGAAACTTTACAGACAGTCTCAGAGATCTCCATACAGACTGATCTCAGTATAACTGATACTGAAACATTACAGACAGTGTGTCAGAGATCTCCATACAGACTGATCTCAGTATAACTGATACTGAAGCTTTACAGACAGTGACAGAGATCTCCATACAGACTGATCTCAGTATAACTGATACTGAAGCTTTACAGACAGTGTGTCAGAGATCTCCATACAGACTGATCTAAGTATGATTGATACTGAAGCTTTACAGACAGAGTGTCAGTGATCTCCATGCAGACTGATCTCAGTATGACTGAAACTGAAACTTTACAGACAGTTTAAGAGATCTTAATACAGACTGATCTCAGTATAACTGATAATGAAGCTTTACAGACAGTGTGTCAGAGATCTCCATACAGACTGATCTCAGTATGACTGATACTGAAGCTTTACAGACAGAGTGTCAGAGATCTCCATACAGACTGTTCTCAGTATAACTGATACTGAAGCTTTATAGACAGTGTGTCAGAGATCTCCATACAGACTGATCTCAATATGACTGATACTGAAGCTTTTCATACAGAGTGTGAGAGGTCTCCATACAGACTGATCTCAGTATGACTGATACTGAAGCTTTACAGACAGTGTCAGAGATCTCCATACAGACTGATCTCAATATGACTGATACTGAAGCTTTTCATACAGAGTGTCAGAGGTCTCCATACAGACTGATCTCAATATAACTGATACTGAAACGTTACAGACAGTGTCAGAGATCTCCATACAGACTGATCTCAGTATAACTGATACTGAAGTTTTACAGACAGTGACAGAGATCTCCATACAGACTGATCTCAGTATAACTGATACTGAAGCTTTACAGACAGTGTGTCAGAGATCTCCATACAGACTGATCTCAATATGACTGATACTGAAGCTTTTCATACAGTCTCAGAGGTCTCCATACAGACTCATCTCAGTATGACTGATACTGAAGCTTTACAGACAGTGTCAGAGATCTCCATACAGATTGATCTCAGAATAACTGATACTGAAGCTTTACAGACAGAGTGTCAGAGATATCCATACAGACTGATCTCAGTATGACTGATACTGAAGCTTTACAATGTGTCAGAGATCTTAATACAGACTGATCTCAGTATGACTGATACTGAACCTTTACAGACAGAGTATCAGAGATCTCTGTACAGACTGATCTCAGTATAACTGAAACTGAAACTTTACAGACAGTCTCAGAGATCTCCATACAGACTGATCTCAGTATAACTGATACTAAAACATTACAGACAGAGTATCAGAGATCTCTGTACAGACTGATCTCAGTATAACTGATACTGAAACTTTACAGACAGTCTCAGAGATCTCCATACAGACTGATCTCAGTATAACTGATACTGAAGCTTTACAGACAGTGAGAGAGTTCTCCATACAGACTGATCTCAGTATAACTGATACTGAAGCTTTACAGAAAGTGTCAGAGATCTACATACAGACTGATCTCAGTATAACTGATACTGAAGCATTACAGACAGTGTGTCAGAGATCTCCATACAGAGTGATCTAAGTATGACTGATACTGAAGCTTTACAGACAGAGTGTCAATGATCTCCATACACACTGATCTCAGTATGACTGAAACTGAAACATTACAGACAGTGTGTCAGAGATCTCCATACAGACTGATCTCAGTATAACTGATACTGAAGCTTTACAGACAGTGACAGAGATCTCCATACAGACTGATCTCAGTATAACTGATACTGAAACGTTACAGACAGTGTGTCAGAGATCTCCATACAGACTGATCTCAGTATGACTGATACTGAAGCTTTACAGTGTGTCAGAGATCTCCATACAGACTGATCTCAGTATGACTGATACTGAAGCTTTACAGACAGAGTGTCAGAGATCTCCATTCAGACTGATCTCAGTATGACTGATACTGAAGCTTTACAGACAGAGTGTCAGAGATCTCCATACAGACTGATCTCAGTATGACTGATACTGAAACTTTACAGAGAGTGTCAGAGATCTCCATACAGGGTGATCTCAGTATAACTGATACTGAAACTTTACAGACAGTGACAGAGATCTCCATACAGACTGATCTCAGTATAACTGATATTGAAGCTTTACAGACAGTGTCAGAGATCTCAATACAGACTGATCTCAGTATGACTGATACTGAAGCTTTACAGACAGAGTGTCAGAGATCTCCATATAGACTGATCTCAGTATGACTGATACTGAAACTTTACAGACAGTGTCAGATATCTCCAAACAGACTGATCACAGTATGACTGATACCGAAGCGTTACAGAGTGTCAGAGAGATCTTAATACAGACTGATCTCAGTATAACTAATAATGAAGCTTTATAGACAGTGTGTCAGAGATCTCCATACAGACTGATCTCAGTATGACTGATACTGAAGCTTTACAGACAGAGTGTCAGAGATCTCCATACAGACTGATCTCAGTATAACTGATACTGAAGCTTTACAGACAGTGTGTCAGAGATCTCCATACAGACTGATCTCAATATGACTGATACTGAAGCTTTTCATACAGAGTGTCAGAGGTCTCCATACAGACTGATCTCAGTATGACTGATACTGAAGCTTTACAGACAGTGTCAGAGAGATCTTAATCCAGACTGATCTCAGTATAACTCATACTGAAACGTTACAGACAGTGTGTCAGAGATCTCCATACAGACTGATCTCAGTATAACTGATACTGAAGTTTTACAGACAGTGACAGAGATCTCCATACAGACTGATCTCAGTATAACTGATACTAAAGCTTTACAGACAGTGTGTCAGAGATCTACATACAGACTGATCTCAATATGACTGATACTGAAGCTTTTCATACAGAGTGTCAGAGGTCTCCATACAGACTGATCTCAATATGACTGATACTGAAGCTTTACAGACAGAGTGTGAGAGATCTCCATACAGACTGATCTCAGAATAACTGATACTGAAGCTTTACAGACAGTGTGTCAGAGATTTCTATACAGAGTGATCTCAGTATGACTGATACTGAAGCTTTACAGACAGAGTGTCAGAGATATCCATACAGACTGATCTCAGTATGACTGATACTGAAGCTTTACAATGTGTCAGAGATCTTAATACAGACTGATCTCAGTATGACTGATACTGAACCTTTACAGACAGAGTGTAAGAGATCTCCATACAGACTGATCTCAGTATGACTGAAACTTTACAGATAGTCTCAGAAATCTCCATACAGACTGACCTCAGTATAACTGATACTGAAGCTTTACAGACAGTGTCAGAGATCTCCATACAGACTGATCTCAGTATAACTGATACTGAAGCTTTACAGACAGTGTGTCAGAGATCTCCACACAGACTGATCTAAGTATGACTGATACTGAAGCTTTACAGACAGTCTCAGAGATCTCCATACAGACTGATCTCAGTATAACTGATACTGAAACGTTACAGACAGTGTGTCAGAGATCTCCATACAGACTGATCTCAGTATAACTGATACTGAAACGTTACAGACAGTGTGTCAGAGATCTCCATACAGACTGATCTCAGTATAACTGATACTGAAGCTTTACAGACAGTGTGAGAGATCTCCATACAGACTGATCTCAGTATGACTGAAACTTTACAGATAGTCTCAGAAATCTCCATACAGACTGACCTCAGTATAACTGATACTGAAGGTTTACAGACAGTGTCAGAGATCTCCATACAGACTGATCTCAGTATAACTGATACTGAAGCTTTACAGACAGAGTGTCATATATCTCCATACAGACTGATCTCAGTATGACTGAAACTGAATCTTTACAGACAGTCTCAGAGATCTCCATACAGACTGATCTCAGTATAACTGATACTGAACCTTTACAGACAGAGTGTCAGAGATCTCCATACATACTGATCTCAGTATAACTGATACTGAAACTTTACAGACAGAGTATCAGAGATCTCTGTACAGACTGATCTCAGTATAACTGATACTGAAGCTTTACAGACAGTGTCAGAGATCTCCATACATAATGATCTCAGTATAACTGATACTGAAGCTTTACAGACAGTGTGTCAGAGATCTCCATACAGACTGATCTAAGTATGACTGATACTGAAGCTTTACAGACAGAGTGTCAGTGATCTCCATACAGACTGATCTCAGTATGACTGAAACTGATACTTTACAGACAGTCTCAGAGATCTCCATACAGACTGATATCATTATAACTGATACTGAAACATTACAGACAGTGTGTCAGAGATCTCCATACAGACTGATCTCAGTAAAACTGATACTGAAGCTTTACAGACAGTGACAGAGATCTCCATACAGACTGATCTCAGTATAACTGATACTGAAGCTTTACAGACAGTGTGTCAGAGATCTCCATACAGACTGATCTCAGTATAACTGATACTGAAGCTTTACAGACAGTGTCAAAGATCTCCATACAGACTAATCTCAGTATGACTGATACTGAAGCTTTACAGACAGAGTGTCAGTGATCTCCATGCAGACTGATCTCAGTATGACTGAAACTGAAACTTTACAGACAGTCTCAGAGATCTCCATACAGACTGATCTCAGTATAACTGATACTGAAACGTTACAGACAGTGTGTCAGAGATCTCCATACAGACTGATCTCAGTCTAACTGATACTGAAGCTTTACAGACAGTGACAGAGATCTCCATACAGACTGATCTCAGTATAACTGATACTGAAGCTTTACAGACAATGTGTCAGAGATCTCCATACAGACTGATCTCAATATGACTGATACTGAAGCTTTTCATACAGAGTGTCAGAGGTCTCCATACAGACTGATCTCAGTATGACTGATACTGAAGCTTTACAGACAGAGTGTCAGAGATCTCCATACAGACTGATCTCAGTATGACTGAAACTTTACAGACAGTCTCAGAGATCTCCATACAGACTGATCTCAGTATAACTGATACTGAAGCTTTACAGACAGTGTCAGAGATCTCCATACAGACTGATCTCAGTATAAGTGATACTGAAGCTTTACAGACAGTGTGTCAAAGATCTCCACACAGACTGATCTAAGTATGACTGATACTGAAGCTTTACAGACAGAGTGTCAGTGATCTCCATACAGACTGATCTCAGTATGACTGAAACTGAAACTTTACAGACAGTCTCAGAGATCTCCATACAGACTGATCTCAGTATAACTGATACTGAAACGTTACAGACAGTGTGTCAGAGATCTCCATACAGACTGATCTCAGTATAACTGATACTGAAGCTTTAAAGACAGTGTCAGAGATCTCAATACAGACTGATCTCAGTATAACTGATACTGAAGCTTTACAGACAGTGTCAGAGATCTCAATACAGACTGATCTCAGTATAACTGATACTGAAGCTTTACAGACAGTGTGTCAGAGATCTCCATACAGACTGATCTCAGTATGACTGATACTGAAGCTTTACAGACAGAGTGTCATAGATCTCCATACAGACTGATCTCAGTATGACTGAAACTGAAACTTTACAGACAGTCTCAGAGATCTCCATACAGACTGATCTCAGTATAACTGATACTGAACCTTTACAGATAGAGTGTCAGAGATCTCCATACATACTGATCTCAGTATAACTGATACTGAAACTTTACAGAGTGTCAGAGATCTCCGTACAGACTGATCTCAGTATAACTGATACTGAAGCTTTACAGACAGTGTGTCAGAGATCTCCATACAGACTGATCTCAGTATAACTGATACTGAAGCTTTACAGACAGTGTGTCAGAGATCTCCATACAGACTGATCTAAGTATGACTGATACTGAAGCTTTACAGACAGAGTGTCAGTGATCTCCATACAGACTGATCTCAGTATGACTGAAACTGAAACTTTACAGACAGTCTCAGAGATCTCCATACAGACTGATCTCAGTATAACTGATACTGAAACATTACAGACAGTGTGTCAGAGATCTCCATACAGACTGATCTCAGTATAACTGATAATGAAGCTTTACAGACAGAGTGTCAGAGATCTCCAAAGAGACTGATCTCAGTATGTCTGATACTGAAGCTTTACAGACAGAGTGTCAGAGATATCCATACAGACTGATCTCAGTATGACTGATACTGAAGCTTTACAGTGTGTCAGAGAGATCTTAATATAGACAGATCTCAGTACGATGGATATTGAAGCTTTACAGACAGAGTGTCAGAGATCTCCAGAGAGACTGATCTCAGTATGACTGATATTGAAGTTTTACAGACACTGTATCAGAGATCTCCAGAGAGACTGATCTCGGTATAATTGATACTGAAGCTTTACAGACAGAGTGTCAGCAACTGAGAACTGAAAATACTGCTCTCCGTGAATAATTAAAAATATTAAATAATAAAAATTATTGTGTACGAGTACTAGTAGGGATATTTGTGAGGAGTTATTAACTTTATTTAAACTGAATATATAACTATTTAATACATGTTAACTCAGTTTGGTTGACAGTTATCTCATGAAAAAAGCTCCAACTTTGGTAACTAAGTTGGTGCTCAGGTAAATAAAAAACATTTACCCTGGCTTTGATAACAAAGAAAGGTTGTACATCTGTGACTGCTTGCAACACTTCCTCCCAGCTGTAAGAAACGTATAGGCTTCCAGCCTCTTGTAGGACTTCAGTCTCTCTCCAGTGTGTGATGATGTGGTGGTAATGATAAATGTCATTGTACTGAATGTCAGGTTTTGGAAGGAGGTGAGCGGGTGCAGTGTGTTTGATTCAGTACATGTGCAGTAGCAACATCTTAGCAAATAGAAAAGACAGAATGTCATATTTGATATTACAACTTGTCAGTGTAGGTAATTTGAGTTCCTAATTCGTAAGAAAATATAGATATTCTACTTGATATCAGAAACATTTAATTTAAACCAGTGTTTCATTCAATATATCACGTGATACATTAATATCGATATCTAGGTGTCGTTTTTAATATTTACTTTTAATGTTAGAAATTAACTTATGTATAACACTAAAATATGAATTATAATATTAAATTACAGCATACAATTATAATAAACAATTTATAAATACAAATTCAAAAAAATTGTAGTTCAATAAAATTTTCAGTGCTTGTCAACAAACACGATGACAAGACCTTTGACCCGTGTCGACAGGAAAAAATGAAGTGTGCACGCATGCGCATTTAGATATTAACATGCACGTGTATTTTCAGGACAAACAAAACTGAATGTTATTACAATAGATAATTATTAATATAGTTGAATGTACTTACTCATAAATAAATTATGTATAAAAAATGCCTACATCCGTCGTCTTCAATGGAAGTGAGTTTTGTACAAAGTAACACAACTACTGCAAGCGATACCAGAACAAACAGCTCTTACAAAAATAGGGGGATTTTCCTAGAATCATGAGTAACAGGGGTCATTTTATTGTAGGTAATATGTATAACAGACTACGTTTTTGATAGACAAGTTTTATATTTGTCAACGGGCCATATTACTCACTAGTTAATCCGAGTTTGTGTTTTTATTAAAATATAATAAAACAATAATATATTGATTTAGTTTTAACCGTAGATCATTTGTAAATAGTGTTAACTTATGAAGGTGTTTTATTACAAAATCTGACAATTATACTGTAGGTAGCAACTTAATCAATATTATTGTACGTGTGTAACTAATATGAATATTCTATGTTGAGCGCCCTCTGTTGGTTTCCTGATATAACTAACATTAATTTTTTTCTAGCGTACGTGTGTAACTGATTTTAATGTTCTAATATGAACGCCCTCTGTTGGCTTTCCTGGGATACTTTTAAGGTAGTCCTAGTCATGAGTACTTCGTTCGCTTTCGTCCAATAAAAAGGTGCACGTGCTTTGTCTAAGCTAGAAATACAACACATTGGCCTTTCAATGGACCTTGTTAGCACCACAGTAACTTTCAACAAGCAGATAATGCCTTTATTAACTACTGCTTTCTCTAGTTTGATTATACAATAATTTAAAATTGTCAAGAAAAGAAAAATATTTTATTAATTATTTGAATATTTCTTGTAATATATTTGATACAAATCGGAGCTCGCTCCAAACGTTTCTGTAACAGCTGTTTCACGCAGCAGAAAATTAAAACAATGCTATAAACATATTTTATGCATGATTTCCTCCACAGATCGACGAACTTTGTATTTTTCCAGAGTTCATGACAATTAAAAACTCTGTAATGCACACGCTCTCTAGTGGCTCAGTGGTAAGTCCGAAGGCTTATGATGCTAAAAATTAGGTTTCGATAATCGTGTTGAGCACAGTACAGTTAGCCCATTGTGTAACTTTGTGTCTGAGAATACCGGAACCATCAACAACCGTAGTAATGTTTTATAATATACCACGAGGCAGCTTACCATGGCAACACAGTGTATACTTTTACACATAGGTACCCTTTATCAGTTAAACATATTTCCTGGTAATTGTAATCAGATTTTCTAATTTATTGATTTTTATTTAAATACGTTTACTTTGATAACCTATTATAAAGTATTGTGATATTTTTTTCGTAGCCATATTTGTTCTTTATTGTAAAGTATTGTGATATTTTTGTCGCAGCCATATTTGTTCTGTATTGTAAAGTATTGCGATATTTTTGTCGCAGCCATATTTGTTCTGTATTATAAAGTAGTGATATTTTTTTCGTAGCCATATTTGTTCTGTATTATAAAGTATTGTGATATTTTTGTCGTAGCCATATTTGTTCTGTATTATAAAGTATTGTGATATTTTTGTCGTAGCCATATTTGTTCTGTATTATAAAGTATTGTGATATTTTTGTCGTAGCCATATTTGTTCTGTATTATAAAGTATTGTGATATTTTTGTCGTAGCCATATTTGTTCTGTATTATAAAGTATTGTGATATTTTTGTCGTAGCCATATTTGTTCTGTATTATAAAGTATTGTGATATTTTTGTCGTAGCCATATTTGTTCTGTATTATAAAGTATTGTGATATTTTTGTCGTAGCCATATTTGTTCTGTATTGTAAAGTATTGTGATATTTTTGTCGTAGCCATATTTGTTCTGTATTGTAAAGTATTGCGATATTTTTGTCGTAGCCATATTTGTTCTGTATTATAAAGTATTGTGTTATTTTTGTCGTACCCATATTTGTTCTGTATTGTAAAGTATTGTGATATTTTTGTCGCAGCCATATTTGTTCTGTATTGTAAAGTATTGTGATATTTTTGTCGCAGCCATATTTGTTCTGTATTGTAAAGTATTGTGATATTTTTATCGTAGCCATATTTGTTCTGTATTTTAAAGTTTCATCCAAATCAAACGTTTAGTTTATTCACACGTTCTATTTCGTCACACAATTGACAATATTTTATTCCATGATATGTTTACTTTAATCTCATGTACATTATTACATCACGTGACACGTTTATTATACCAAATTGTCTACGCATGCTCTGTTTGGTCACGCGATTTAAAAACATTATTTTAAGGCATGTTTACTTTTGTCCCATATAAATTATTATATTTGACATGATTACCGTACTCACATATTTACAGAAAATATGTTTGTTTTGAATTTCGCGCAAAGCTACACAAGGACTAACTGCGCTAACTGTCCTTAAATTAGCAGTGTAAGACTAGAGAGAAGGCAGCTGGTTATCACCATCCACCGCCAACACTTGGGCTACTCTTTCACCAACGAATAGTGAGGTTGAGTGTAACATTATAACGCCCCCACGGCTGGGAGGGCGAGCATGTTTGGTGTGACGTGTATTCGAGCTCGCGACCCTCAGATTACGAGTCGAGTGCCTTAATCACCTGGCCATACCGGGCACAGTAACGTTGGAATGTTGCATAACAAAATATTTCTTTAGCTCATCTCGGTTTTCCACAAAAAGGTTTATCGATATTTTTATATTGACGTGTATGTTGCAGCAACTTAATATTATTTGTATATCGTAGCAATGTTTCCTGTTTATTAGACTAAATACGTCATGATGTTGTGGGGTCATAAAGCATTAGCTTTAATCAAACCACAAATAACGAAGTACACAAGGCCTCGTTTCGTATTTTAACATTGAAAAAGGCTTAGCTTACATAAATTTCACACAGTATGTAACACCTAGACCGACTGAACGTGTAACACATTCACGTGAGGTTTATTTACTGGTAAGCTGTAACACATTAAAAATAATGAAACGTAAAAATAGATTTGAATCTAACACACATTTTATTTATATTTTTGTTTATATTCATGCGTTTAGCTACGTAGTTTAATGAAACAAATATCATAAGATTTACCACGAGTCAAAACGTAAAATAAGAATTGGAATTTCTACTTTATTATTTCATACAACTTTAATTTAAAATACCTGGAAAACAGTCTTACTAATATTTTATGTGCATTTAGTCTTACCTCCATCAGCGTACATCTCCGAGCCGTATCCATCCTGAAGTCCATTGGCCCACGTGCCTTCGTACTTGGCTCCGGAGGTAAGAGACTGGCGAACTCCATATCGGCCCTTTAGCCCCTGTGTCCATTCTCCGCGATATACCCAACGACCTCGTGTTTCTACCCCTAGCCCGTGACGCTTACCGTTCTGCCACTGGCCCTCGAAAGTGCTGCCGCTGGGCCACGTGTACACTCCGGACACTTCAAATCCAAAGTGCCACGACCCGCTGTACTCGCCCTGGCCCTTGGGACCCGTGCACACTCCGTGCCCATGAGCCTTACCGTCAGCCCACCCCCCGCAGTAAGTACCTCCATCGTCAAAGTCGAAACGGCCGCCAATAGCAGTGGTTCGAGGCTGCAAGTGAGGCGCTGTCATGGGCAAGAATCGAGAGTGGATGCACCATTCAGTGAGAGCTTAAAATCGTATAAAGATGAATATAACCTCGTGAACTAACACTAGACGTGCAGAGATGCTTGTTTGTTTGTTTGTATCGTCACCATATATTTATCTACTGCACAGAAACAAGCCAAGTTGTCAACGCCTGCTGCACTACGAACCAAACAAAACAGTCGTTTCTATTTTCCTTTCGAGTTCTTAGTAGATAAAAGGTTGAGTTTTTTTACTCAGTCGATCTTCAAAATCAATATCTTTTAAATCTAAAAATCCACAGCAATGTATATAAAGAGGCTAATATAAATAAACAATATCCATAGAATATTCACTCATACAGCAATGCCACTACATGAGCTGCACCCTCACTTCTATTGACGTTGCACGTATTGCTGATACGATAGACGCATGCGCAAATTTGCAGATAATTGCTCCACCTATTAGTAAGAAAGAGCTAATACAATATATGATTGATCCCGTACACAGGCAACGTCTGGCCCTAACTAGTGACGTTCTGCCCTAGTAGTGAAGGAAACTGGAAGAAAAACCAAGATGGTGGCCAGGGTAATCAACGAAACGAATGTAAACAAGATAATTTGGATCTAGCTAGCGACGTCAGGCGACTAAAACCGGAACTAGTTCTTCAGCTAGAAGATTTGTTTCGATATTTTTTGTTTTAGTTCATGAAACAGGCACACAGGTGATTGGTTATGACATCACACACTGCGTTTAATATCGTCATACAATATTCTGATTTGTATCATATAACTAATATTTAGGGCTAACACTGAAGTGAGTTTGAGTACGTACCGTTGTTAGTATTTAGAGCCTACAGGTCCATGCTGTACCTGTACATGGCTATTAGACCATCTGGAACACGAACTGTGCACTGATGTTGATCGTCTTTGGATAAAAATAAAATTGTTTATTCTACGTAATCGCTTAACATGATGAATGTGACTGTTTCATTTCAAAATAAATTTCTAAGTGTTACTAACACTTTAAATTTATGAACCTAGAATTTATGAATCTATATAGTTCGCTGTTTTTCACACTTACAAACAAAGCTATAGAATGGGCTATCTGTGTTGATTAAACCATATGTATCTAAACCTGGTTCCTGGTGTGCTAAGGCCGCAGAAATACAGATGTGCCACTGGTCTAGTGTTAAGTCCGCAGCTGTGCCACTAGATGGCCTCTTTAGTTTAAAACTAACTAACCTTGCTAACGTAAAACCAAAAACAGAAATATGGTTTACATATTTATTTCATTGAAATAGTAAGTATAGTTAGGAGTTTTGAATTAAATACAATGTGAGAACTCTGTGGGGAAATATAATTCATTCTCAAATCTTTAGGGATGATTAAAACTGACGAAAATCACAAACTATTAGTGGTAATTAAAACTGACGAAAATCACAAACCATTACTGGTAATGAAAACTGGTGAAAATCACAAACCATCAGTGGTAATTAAAACTGACGAAAATCACAAACCATTACTGGTAATTAAAGCTGACGAAAATCACAAACCATCACTGGTAATTAAAGCTGACGAAAATCACAAACCATCACTGGTAATTAAAACTGACGAAAATCACAAACCATCACTGGTAATTAAAACTGACGAAAATCACAAACCATTACTGGTAATTAAAACTGACGAAAATCACAAACCATCAGTGGTAATTAAAACTGACGAAAATCACAAACCATTATTGGTAATTAAAACTGACGAAAATCACAAACCATCAGTGGTAATTAAAACTGACGAAAATCACAAACCATTACTGGTAATTAAAACTGACGAAAATCACAAACCATTACTGGTAATTAAAACTGACGAAAATCACAAACCATTACTGGTAATTAAAACTGACGAAAATCACAAACCATCACTGGTAATTAAAATTGACGAAAATCACAAACCATTACTGGTAATTAAAACTGACGAAAATCACAAACCATTATTGGTAATTAAAACTGACAAAAATCACAAACCATTACTGGTAATTAAAACTGACGAAAATCACAAACCATCAGTGATAATTAAAACTGATGAAAATTACAAACCATCAGTTGTAATTAAAACTGACGAAAATCACAAACCATTACTGGTAATTAAAACTGATGAAAATTACAAACCATCAGTGGTAATTAAAACTGACGAAAATCACAAACCATTACTGGTAATTAAAACTGGCGAAAATACTAACCTTGAAATGTAATTAAAACTGACGAAAATTACAAACCATTACTGGTAACTAAAACTGACGAAAATCACAAACCATTTCTGGTAACTAAAACTGACGAAAATCACAAACCATCACTGGTAATTAAAACTGACGAAAATCACAAACCATTACTGATAATTAAAACTGACGAAAATCACAAACCATCACTGGTAATTAAAACTGACGAAAATCACAAACCATTACTGGTAATTAAAACTGACGAAAATCACAAACCATCACTGGTAATTAAAACTGACGAAAATCACAAACCATTACTGGTAATTAAAACTGACGAAAATCACAAACCATCAGTGGTAATTAAAACTGACGAAAATCACAAACCATCACTGGTAATTAAAACTGACGAAAATCACAAACCATTACTGATAATTAAAACTGACGAAAATCACAAACCATCACTGGTAATTAAAACTGACGAAAATCACAAACCATTACTGGTAATTAAAACTGACGAAAATCACAAACCATCAGTGGTAATTAAAACTGACGAAAATCACAAACCATTACTGGTAATTAAAACTGACGAAAATCACAAACCATCAGTGGTAATTAAAACTGACGAAAATCACAAACCATTACTGGTAATTAAAACTGACGAAAATCTCAAACCATCAGTGATAATTAAAACTGATGAAAATTACAAACCATCAGTGGTAATTAAAACTGGCGAAAATACTAACCTTGAAATGTAATTAAAACTGACGAAAATTACAAACCATCAGTGGTAACTAAAACTGACGAAAATCACAAACCATTACTGGTAATTAAAACTGACGAAAATCACAAACCATCACTGGTAATTAAAACTGACGAAAATCACAAACCATTACTGGTAATTAAAACTGACGAAAATCACAAACCATCACTGGTAATTAAAACTGACGAAAATCACAAACCATTACTGGTAATTAAAACTGACGAAAATCACAAACCATCACTGGTAATTAAAACTGACGAAAATCACAAACCACTACTGGTAATTAAAACTGACGAAAATCACAAACCGTCAGTGATAATTAAAACTGATGAAAATTACAAACCATCAGTGGTAATTAA
Organism: Tachypleus tridentatus; assembly: GCF_004210375.1. Taxonomy (NCBI): domain Eukaryota; kingdom Metazoa; phylum Arthropoda; class Merostomata; order Xiphosura; family Limulidae; genus Tachypleus; species Tachypleus tridentatus. Next base: position 3,025,807 of record NC_134837.1, on the reverse strand, counting down.
AACTGGCGAAAATACTAACCTTGAAATGTAATTAAAACTGACGAAAATCACAAATATTAGTATTAAATGAAATAATAATTTGTTTTTGTTCATTTATTAAAATGGTTATTAGTTAAACATTATTTTAAAATGTGTATACATTTGTTAGTTTTCAGCAGACATAGTTCAGAAAATGTGATATTTATGAGAACTGTGGTGTACCTGTGTTTCCTGTCTGATAGCGTTGTAGAAAGGAACAAACATCTTTACAGGCACTGAATGATGCTAGAAGATTCTTTGGTTATTTAAAATTTACAAATAGGTAACCATTCAGACCGTTATAGATATATCATATTTCTATAGACAACAAACTATTTAGAATTGTTCATCGCCAATGACTAAATTAAAACGTCAATTCATACTAGGGAATTGTTGCTATCAGCATGAACGAGAATTGAAAGGAAACATAATATTTTACAGGCTGACAGTCCAAACATCTGTGACAGCTGCTAGTGAACAAAAACAAACCTTGAAGAACAACTTGTTGTATGTTAAATACAGTTTTCGTATATTCAATACTGCCTCATGAATATGCATTTCTCACTAATTACTGAATCTAGATGTTGGAAATAAAAAAGGTGGTCTTAAAGAAATTTAATGATAGTTATACATTATTATTAACAACTTTAAAACTAATACACAACCTATTGATGTACATTTAGAAAGAATGATAATATAAGTCGAGTTAGTCCTGAGGTGCATGGAAAATCTTAGAATATCATTCAAATAAAGCAGAACGAAGACAGACGATGCTGTTCTAGGACTTGGAGTAACTTTAATTCAGTCCTAAAGTACAAAGTTTAAACTGTTTTATAGTGTTAAACGTTAGTGTGTAGTGTATAGAAACTGTTAAGAGATCTACAAATAATAAAGATACAGAAAACAGTATTAAATCATTCGTTATGAACATACTTCATTTTGTTACTATAATTAGGAGTACTTAACGTATAAATAACGATTAGCTCCTGAATCGAGTTTCTCTCATTTAGGAGTACTTAACGTATAAATAACGATTAGCTCCTGAATCGAGTGTCTCTCATTTAGGAGTACTTAACGTATAAATAACGATTAGCTCCTGAATCGAGTTTCTCTCATTTAGGAGTACTTAACGTATAAATAACGATTAGCTCCTGAATCGAGTTTCTCTCATTTAGAGTACTTAACGTATAAATAACGATTAGCTCCTGAATCGAGTTTCTCTCATTGTTTAGACACGTTTTGTTGCAAGGTTCGCCAGTCCAGAAAAAACACAAAACAGTTTGAACATTATTTACTATCAATAAACTTTGTTTATAAAAAATTGTGAAAATATATAACATATTTTAAAACTGTTTTTTCACAAAGTTTAGAATTCTTTACTATCCGCGTGTCTATAAAATTTCCTTGATAATTTAACCACTGTTTGTGTTTCTTCATAATACACTAGAAATGTAAAAGATTCCAATATGACATAGAGGAAAGCAACTAAAAATATGCGTGTGAGAAAGTTCGTAATTTTTGAAGCTTCCAGTAGATGGCGCAGGATAGGATTTGTGGTTGTTTTTGTTTGTTTGTTTTGGAATTTCGCACAAAGCTACTCGAGGGCTATCTGTGCTAGCCGTCCCTTAGTTAGCAGTGTAAGACTAGAGGGAAGGCAGCTAGTCATCACCACCCACCGCCAACTCTTGGGCTACTCTTTACCAACGAATAGTGGGATTGACCGTCACATTATACGCCCCACGCCTGGGAGGGCGAGCATGTTTTAGCGCGACGCGGGCGCGAACCCGCGACCCTCGGATTACGAGTCGCACGCCTTACGCGCTTGGCCATGCTAGGCCTTGTGGTTGTTTATTTCTTTGTTGTAAATAAAACACTGAGCTGCACAATGAGCTATCTGTGCCATCCTTACCACAAGGTTTCGAAACTCAGTTTTTATTGTTCTCAGTTCACAGAATAAGAAATAATTTTCTAAATTTACGTGTAGTTTCTTATTAGTTCATAAACCAGTTTGTTTCTTAAAGTTATAGACTTTTAAGTTTGTTAAAAAATACTTTGGTTTCTTATTTACCACCTAGGTGTCACTAGTAAGGCACCTGAATACATACTTTCTTGAAGACGAGAATTCCACTTGAAATAAAAATGTACCTCAGAACAGCTGGTACGAGTATTAACACTTTTATTGATAAGCAGAGAACAACAATTCGACCTTCCTAGGTCATCTTTAGGTTAACAAAGAGAGTCTGCAACTGACCATTGCCGGGCATATATCTTAAGGACGAGATAATAAACAAGTACGGGATTGTAGGGGCGTTGCAGGTGATGTTAGGTTATTAATTAGTATAGGTATAAAGGTGTTCCTTTATATTGGTTTAGTTTTGGTTTTAGTTGCTGTGTAAATAGGGCTTTTTATTTTGCGTTTGTTTATATTTATTTCCCTACTTAGTATCTGTGTGATTATGTTGTGTTTATTTGATTTGCAGTGTTGAAGGTGTTTTTTGTGGTCTTTGAATCTCGTTTCCATTTCTCTGCTTGTTTTTTCAATATAGAAGTCAGGGCAGTTGTAACATTGTATTTTATAAATTATGTTGGTGTGGTGTTTCCCAGTGTAGATTTTACTTAGTATGGACTTTAATTTTGTACCTGGTTTTTCAATTCATTTATGTCTACTGGAATTTTGTGTTTTTTTTATTTTCAAATGTTGGTTATTTTTTCGCTGATATTGCGAACATATGGTGTGCAGCAGTACAAGGTTTTATAGTTTGTTGTATATTGGGATTTATTGTTGTTGGTTGTGTTGTTGGTCGAGATGTGTGCGAATAATTCTTTCACCACTATATCTTGACACCACTGATACTCCAGCTACACATTACCTATATCTTGACACCATTGATACTCCTGCTACACATTACCTATATCTTGACATCACTGATACCCTTGTTACACATTACCTATATCTTGACACCACTGATACTCCTGCTACACATTACCTATATCTTGACACCATTGATACTCCTGTTACACATTACCTATATCTTGACACCACTGATACTCCTGCTACACATTACCTATATCTTGACACCACTGATACTCCTGCTACACATTACCTATATCTTGACACCACTGATACTCCTGCTACACATTAACTATATCTTGACACCACTGATACTCCTGCTACACATTACCTCTATGCTGACACCGCTAATACCCTTGTTACACATTACTTATATCTTGACACCACTGTTATCCTTGTTACACATTACCTATATCTTGACACCACTGATACTCCTGCTACACATTACCTATATCTTGACACCATTGATACTCCTGCCACACATTACCTATATCTTGACATCACTGATACCCTTGTTACACATTACCTATATCTTGACACCACTTATACTCCTGCTACACATTACCTCTATGCTGACACCACTAATACTCTTGTTACACATTACCTATATCTTGACACCACTGATACTCCTGCTACACATTACCTATATCTTGACACCATTGATACTCCTGCTACACATTACCTATATCTTGACACCTCTGATACTCCTGCTACACATTACCTATATCTTGACACCATTGATACTCCTGCTACACATTACCTATATCTTGACATCAGAGAAACCCTTGTTACACATTACCTATATCTTGACACCACTGATATTTCTGCTACACATTACCTCTATGCTGACACCACTGATACTCCTGCTACACATTACCTATATCTTGACACCACTGATACTCCTGTTACACATTACCTATATCTTGACACCACTGATACTCCTGCTACACATTACCTATATCTTGACACCTCTGATACTCCTGCTACACATTACCTATATCTTGACACCACTGATACTCCTGCTACACATTACTTCTATGGTGACACCACTGATATCCTTGTTACACATTACCTATATCTTGACATCATTGATACTCCTGCTACACATTACCTATATCTTGACACCACTGATACCCGTGTTACGCATTACCTATATCTTGACACCACTGATACTCCTGCTACACATTACATGTATCTTGACCCCACTAATACTCCTGCTACACATTACATGTATCTTGACCCCACTTATACACTTGTTACACATTACCTCTATGTTGACACCACTGATACTCCTGCTACGTATCACTTCTATCCTTAAACTAGTCAGAAACAGTCTCGTCCAATGAGCATGAACCTACGGAAACCTTTTATAAAAATTACTATGTACGGAGTAACCAGTGACGTGTACAGTTATATATTTATTGATGTCCTCATGGTTTAGGCTAATTGAAGTTGTAGACCTAATTATAATTCCACCTTTTCCTTGTTCTATAATAAGGTATGGCTTATCACAGTTTTCTTATTTATTCTAATTAACGTAAAGAACAAATATTTTTGTTAATAAACAATAACCGAATCAGCGTCTATAACGCTACCAAGAGGTTCATAGGTACGTCTTAGATCTAATAATACATAAACTCAGGTTTCTGTATTCCCAGTTAGGAAATAAACCGTGTAGCGTTTTCCTTAACAAAACAAATCTTCATTGGCTGCTTGCATAAACATTTATAAGCGACCTCAGTCTCTAAGAAAATAATTTTAGTTTAATTTTACTGATGGCAATCAAATATAAATCTGTGAAAGACCCAGAAGATAGAAAAATAACCACATTATATAACAAACAATCCTTATGTTAAACCTAACATATAACCCGTAAAGTGTTTTCAAGTAAAACAAATAAAAAGAGAAGACAACAGTTCTTTGTTTTTCTAAATTTAATGAACTCCATTATTAGATACAAGAGGGCACTAAAATCGAGGAATAAGGAATGAACTATTGTATAGTTCCTGGGTTGATAAAACTAGTATAGGGGACAAGTTTTGCTGTAAAATCTTAACCCTAAAGTTGGGAATTAACCAAGTCCAGAATGGAATCACATATGGGGAATATTATAAAGCAAAAGCTACACAGTGGCCTAGTTTTGCTGTCCATTGCAGAACATGTTTAGTGTTATAAGCCCCTGAGTCACGGGGATATAGTGGAAGGACATAATCCCTTAAGAATGTTCGAATTAATTTAGGATATATTAATTAAAACGACAGCTGCCTGTTCGATATTCCACTCATGTGAAAATAAAAGTCCGTAATGTGTTTTAATGTGCACGTTCTTTAATACAATTCAGATTGTTCTTTGTGCAGTATTTAACTTTCACCATTTTATTCTCTACTGTTTCCTCTTACAAAACGTAGAAAACATCAGAAGAATTGGATCACCTGTAAAATGTGAAGACTTATAACGTAAAAACGTATTCCGATAGTCATGATGGGGCACAGGACAGATAGACCAAAAGCGTCGCTTTGTTGTTATTATCAAATAAACAAACACGATTGAATACCCTCCTTATTTAGAATTGACGATGAAAAGGAGTTTTCAGTGAGAAAAACGGAAACTGGGTATGAAAAATAAAAATAAAAGGTTTTCTTTACTTTGAAAGTAATATTCGTTTTGATCTTACAAACTTTGATTCAGTTGTTATTGAAGTTTATTTATTGTTAAATTATTTTAAACGTCGTCCTGTGTAGTTTGTTGTGGTTGCCTTTATCATAGAGTAAATAAATATTTCTGTGCGAAAAGAAATCTTGAAATAATAAAATTGGTAGATTATAGCAACTTAGTAAAATACTAGGCCGACAACAGATTGCGCTCAATTAGGAAGTTTGAAAATTGAAGTATTTTTATAATAATATTTGTAAAGGTATTAATGTATGTTTGTAAATTTTGCTGTTGCTGTGTACAAAATAACACGTTAACTAATCATTAATATATGTTTTGTAAATGTACGTAAGTCTGAAAAATACCTATAATGTTTCTGAACAGTAAATAATGTTGATACAGTGTCATAAAACTTACGTCTGAATATTACATTATTAATAAGAAAATGTTTCGGAATATTTCGCGGACTAGTGTTTTTTTTGGTTTTTAAAAAAGCTTTACACAGTTTCAAATATTAGTCCTAATTATTACAGATTCACAAATCATGAGTAAATAAATAAATACATATATATCGTGACCTTTTGTAGTACATCATGTTTATAGCAATATTTGTATGTAAGAAACAACTTTAACCAGTTGACTGTCAAGTATTTCAGCTGCTACAATACAACTCTAATGCTTCTTCATTTTGTAATTTTTTTTCGTGACACCATTTTGGATCGAAAGTGAAACAATTTGTAAGTAGTTCAAATGCATGTATGGTGCTGAAATCTAGCGTTGAAGTTAAGTATTATTGAGAACGAATTAACTCGTCCGTGGCACTGTGTTACCGATCGGCTTGGACGAGTTACCTCGTCTACGGCACTGAACAGATTAACAAAGCCAACAAAAGTATACGCAAGTGAAATAGAATACCTGAGAAACGAGAAACATTAACAAATGTTATATTCTAGTAGTTAATTGTAGCTACTCTACAAAAAGTCCACGTGTTTCATGGTGTGATTCGTCTCAACACACTCCACACTTGTAATGGGTGTTATAAATGTGACAGTAACTTCCGCTATTCGACCTATAGAGCTATTGAAACCTTTGAATTGTTAGTTGCTGAGAGATGGCTGAAAGTCAGTAATTCAAAATTCGGTCTGAATCTCAGTGGTCCCTGGTGCATTAAGATGATAGATTCCAGTCCCTCTGAATATTAACATTTCATTTCATTCATTTTGTAAATTACCAACACACTATGAAAGCTGCATTTTCCTTCGTGGCATATTAAAATGTTATTCGTATGTAGTTGTTTTGTTATTCGACTAGAAACCACACAGTAAAACTGTCTCTGTTTTGCCCACTGCGGGTATCGAAATCAAAATGTAGCATTATAAGCTATAAGACTTGCCGCTGAGCTAAGTAGGGTTATCACATACAGAAATTTAGTAATTAAACATTGTATAACAGGTCCCGTGTTCTTGCAAACGTATTAGTACGGAAACCTATGTGATTTTATGGCAAGTGAGAAAAGACTTATAACAGGTCCTGTGTTCTACAAGGTGTTCGGAAAGTCACTGTGCACCTACATGTATATATTTATTAACAGACATGTTTCAATATAGAATACAGGAGGTAAATATGAATGACAATTATAAACAATGTTGAAAGTGACTCCCGTTGGCATCAATACAGGCCTGGATCCTTTTTATTTTGTTTCTAAACACTGCTATCAGTTGCTGGCTTGAAATAGACTGAATAGACATATGATTACAAAACTGCACAGTGACTTTCCGAACACCCTGTAGTAAACGTAACCTAATAAAAAGCCACGAGGTTATCTCTTCTTACAAAACGTTGATTTACCTTTTTCAATAGTTCATATAAATTCATTATGAAACTATAAAGACATAATTAGATAAAAGCAATCTCGTAAAATTAATTAGTTATAATTAAAGATAACCAAAACATTTATTATCTTAGTGTTTATGTCTTCCTTTACAGCATAACACTGACCAACTGGTCCAACAGTTTACACATGTATGTCCTGTACTAGGTTAAAATGTATGTCATGTACTAGTTTACATTTGTGTGTCCTATACTAGTTTACACATGTCCTGTACTAGGTTAAAATGTATGTCATGTACTAGTTTACATTTGTATGTCCTATACTAGTTTACACATGTCCTGTACTAGGTTAAAATGTATGTCATGTACTAGTTTACATTTGTATGTCCTATACTAGTTTACACATGTCCTGTACTAGGTTAAAATGTATGTCATGTACTAGTTTACATTTGTATGTCCTATACTAGTTTACACATGTATGTCCTGTACTATTTTATACATGTATGTCCTGTACTAGTTGATACATATATGTCCTGTAATAGTTTATACATGTATGTCCTGTAATAGGTTAAAATGTATGTCTTGTAATAGTTTATACATGTATGCCCTGTACTAGTTTATACATGTATGTCCTGTAATAGGTTAAAATGAATGTCCTGTAATAGTTTACACATGTATGTATTGTATTAGTGACATTATCTGGTTTTATTCATTTTCTTATCAATAAAGTTCTTTAGATGTGGATTTATAAATTAATTTATAAACTAATATATTCCTGTAGTAGATATGTATGTGTATATCTATATAAGTTATGGGAAAACCAGATTATACACTTAGATATGTATGTGTATATATACCACTATGTTAATCATAACACTTTGATACTATACTACATACCACTATGTTAATCATGATACTTTGATACTATAGTATATACCACTATGTTAATCATGATACTTTGATACTATACTACATACCACCATGTTAACCATAATACTTTGATAGTATACTATATACCACTATGTTAATCATAACACTTTGATACTATACTATATACCACTATCATAATCATAACACTTTGATACTATAGTATATACCACTATGTTAATCATAATACTTTGATACTACACTATATACCACTATGTTAACCATAATACTTTGATACTATTCTACATATCGCTATGTCAACCATAATAATTTGATACTATACTATATACCACTATGTTTATCATGATACTTTGAAACTATACTATATACCACTATGTTAACCATAATACTTCGATACTATACTATATACCACTTTGTTAATCATAACACTTTGATACTACACTATAAACCACTATTTTAATCATAACACTTTGATACTACACTATATACCACTGTTAATCATAACACTTTGATACTACACTATATAACACTGTTAATCATAACACTTTGGTTCTACACTATATACCACTGTTAAGTATAACACTTTGATACTACACTATATACCACTGTTAATCATAACACTTTGATACTACACTATATAACACTATGTTAATCATAACACTTTGATACTACACTATATACCACTATGTTAATCATAACACTTTGATACTACACTATATACCACTATGTTAATCATAACAACACTATATTGATTAATCATAACACTTTGATACTACACTATATAACACTGTTAATCATAACTTTGATTCTACACTATCATACCACTGTTAAATCATAACACTTTGATACTACACTATATACCACTGTTAATCATAACACTTTGATACTACACTATATACCACTGTTAATCATAACACTTTGATACTACACTAATACCATGTTAATCATAACTTTGATACTACACTATATACCACTATGTTAATCATAACACTTTGATAATACTATATATACATATACCACATGATACTAATCATAACATAACACTTTGATACTTTGATACTATACTATATACCACTGTTAATCATAACACTTTGATACTACACTATATACCACTGTTAATCATAACACTTTGTTAATATACCATAATCACACTTTGATACTACACTATATACCACTGTTAATCATAACACTTTGATACTACACTATATACCACTATGTTAATCATAACACTTTGATACTATACTATATACCACTATGTTAATCATAACACTTTGATACTATATATATACCACTGTTAATCATAACACTTTGATACTACACTATATACCACTATGTTAATCATAACACTTTGATACT